>NC_091304.1:45143292-45278292 GCF_038502225.1 Cherax quadricarinatus
CCTTTTCCTTCCCCTAAAACCCTGGCAAAGCCTGATACTGCAGATGTCTTCCATTCCGGGTTACACAGCCATACACAACTGTAGGCCAGATCAACAAGGGGGCACAGCTATACTCTCAGACCAATAGAATGTATCATATTGCACAAAGGGATGAACTGGGGAATATAAAATAGCAAAATTAAAAACCCAAAATCAAAAACCTCTAAAGTGATAAACATCAAAGGGTTTCCCAACAAACATTAAATTTAGTAAAACCTAGGAAGTATGATAACTGATCCGTGAACAAAGACCCTTAATTCAGGTGACTTCGTATAAATCTCCTCAAGACCAGGACCACACATTACTAATTCACAAATACATGAGTAACTCATGTTTAAAAAGTAAAAACCTAAAAATTCAGAATAGTTTTTCCCCCACTGGGCCAAATCGGGACCAACACCATATCCCCTTTAAAATCGGCATAATCAGAAAATCCACAGACCCTCCCCTACCTTCTCATAACTAATCTGGTAAATTACCCCAAGACACTACTAAAGTCATTTTCCCAGATTAATAATGAGGCAATTAATAACTTCAAAACAGCAATAAACATCGACGGGTACTAGCTAAAATCTATACAGATAAAATATTAAAATGGTAAAAAATACTGACAGGTTGTTGGGTAAGATGTAGGCAAAAGTTGGAAATCTTTATTTAAACTTTTTTCCCCGTAGACTTCTTCAGTTACAAAAAAATTATGGGGCAGAAGAGTTTGGGGGCGATGTAATCAGTCCATCCCCCTTGATATTGTTTGAATAAAAAAAATCTTTCCCCGACTGGGGGGCGCCACCCAAAATTTAAAGGGTGATGGTGATTACATCATCTTAAGTCTCTTCTGTTTCTATAAATTTTTTTCTGATAACCTTTTGTTATACCCAAGTACATAGTGTCTTACCAAAAACTATCAATATTGGGGTGTATTAATAATTTTCTAAAAAAGTAAACCCCTTATAAACCCCCTTCCTAAAAATAAACAGATGAAAAGGTGGTCCCCGGGTAACACCCACATTCTCAAATCCATAAATACAAAACACCAATGAAAAAAATCGAAAGGGTCACATAACCCGAGATCAAAAAAACATTACCCTTTAATCCCCAGACCTGATAAGAAGAAAAATTTATTTGAACAGATTATCCCCAAAAAGGGGATATAAAAAGACCTGGAAAACCCCATCAAAATTTTAGGAACAAAAAGATATCAGGAAAAACGCACTAAAAAAAAACCAGATGAACCCCAACTCCCCCCAACTAAACAACAAACAGACTCAATGTTTTCTTCTCCTATACAACCTTGCAGGCTAAATCCCAGCTCAAATACACACCCAATGGCTACCTCATAGCAGCACTACCCAACACACTGTTCCCTAGCTCCAGCTAAACCAACAGAAGTCCTTATTATCAGTATGCTAAAAACAGAAAGGAGATTTAAATACCTTACCACCACTTTATATACAAAAAGCTTATAGTCTTTGTCACCAATCATTGTAGCAAATCCATGTCCGAATCCTCTACCTTCCTTACAGTTCTCTCAAAATAGTGAGTTCACTGATGCCTTGAAGGGAGGGAGACCAAACAGACTTGAATAACTGAATTATCATCCGTGCACCTCTCTCTCTAAGTCTTTGAAGATTAATTGATAAGCGAATCTATTACACCTCTCCCAGTATACTCAACCCGTTAATTTGGGCTCAGGACCTATCTAACAAAAATCCAGTGATGCTATTATACACATACTTACACAAATACACTGCACTCGAGGAAAAAGAAGTCACTGGGGATCTTTTGTGATGATTCACGTCAAACTTGCAGTACAACTGACCATGATTTTGCTCCACATGGAAATTTATCACTATGGTAAACAGAGCACTCCCTCAACTACCTAGTCATACCTCAACAACAAGTAATATGTGTACAAATGAACAAGCTCTTCAGCACAGCCAATTACAGTTAGTGTCCACGGTGGGAGGTGTCAGGCCTTTCCTCTTCTCTTTCTCATTTGCACCGACAACCTGCAAATGCATGCAACAGCTCAAACCACTATTTTGCAGATGACACTACATACGTCTTCTCACTAAGCTGATCATGCTAGCCAACACTGTAAATGCGAATTACAGAAAATATCATACCTGGATGATGGATTGCAGCAAACTTACTCTCAACCTATTCAGTATTACTATTTCATTGATTTAGGAAACAGAGCTACAGATGTCATCATAACATAATGATAAATGGATCACCTATCACAAACCTCATAGTTCTTGAGAATCACCTTGATAATAGGCTCCAAATTTACAAACACATGTAACAAATTTCAAGAAAAGTACAAGACCATTAGGCATACTATAGAAGAATACAGTACTATGTTTCAAATCAACCCCTCTGGCCCTATATCACCTACGCATTCCCCTATCTCACCTAGGTGTGCTTGAGGCTCAACAGCAATAAACCATCTCAGACAATGTTAATTACCCAACAAAATACTGCAGTCAAATTATAACAGAATTCCCACCTGCCAGGCAGCACTCCACTTAGTCAAAACTCTATTTCAAACCATACTCATAATCTCAAAACATCCATGCACTTATTGTGTACCTCTCGTACATTAGAACCTTAGCACAAGATATAAACCTCCTCAATATACTTACCAGCCTCAACCAGAACACAGCCATAGCACAAGGCACAGATCACTCTTTAAAGTGTTCCCTTATGTCCCATCTCTACACTATACAAACTCAAGTACTACATAAAGACCCAAAAATCTGGAATTCATTACCTGTGAACATAAACATATTTATAAATTTGAGTCTCTTCTTAAAACCACTTACTACCACAACTAAAATAAATGAATAACTGTATATCATAGTGCCAACCAAGCCACTCAAACTTTGTTTTCTAATTACATTACCTAATAAATGCATTCTCTTGAATACAGCAGCCTCATCAAATGACCATATGATCTGTCTTAGAAATATATCATTTAGTGCTAAATTATTTATTTATTTTACTGTCATTTACCTTCACACTAGATATATATTGCTTAGATTAATCTTAGTTAATTTCAAGTCTGCCATAATGCTCTGCATACAAGGGGCTTTTAGCATATTACATAACCACTATTTTTCTTTATGCATCTGTGTATCATGTCCAATTAACAATAAATTAATAAATAAATAAATAAATAAATAAATAAATGATAAATCAAACAATAAATCCATCTGGAACCTTCCTGTTTCCCGATAAAGCAAATTTCACTACCATTTCTGCTATACAGTGGACCCCGCATGTGAGTTACCTCCGAATCAATCAATTATGTAAGTGTATTTATATAAAATTCGTTTATGCGTGTATGTTTGAGGAGTCTGAAATGGACTAATCCCCCTTCACAATATTCATATGGGAACAATTTGGTCAGTGCTGTACCTGAACATACTTCTGAGTGAAAAAATATATATAGATTAACTTTGGGAGTCCACTGTATTTTATATTTAACATATGAAATACAAACTGTCTGTCAATCTTAAGTGAAACCATGAAACCTTGTGCGTTGTGTTACAGCTGTCTGCACTAGAAGCAGCTTAGCATCGACTCTATGACCATCCGCCGGATAGTTACAGGAGCACAGCTCTTGTGCAGATCAGGAGTTCTCGTGGATTAGGCACCGAATCCATGTTCCCCTTTACTCATTTAACACTAACTCAGCTTCACCTTTTCTGCTTTCTCCTCTTTCTCACATTTTTTTAGATTGCGTTCAAGGTCCTTGGCACAGCAAACTAGAGTTGAGATGCTCTGGGAGCAGAGAATCGCTTCAGGTTGGCAGCCATCACTAATCTGGCAATCAGTAATCTGGATTCCATCACTAATCCTGGCAATCAGTAATGTAGTTCCATCAGCTAATCACGGCACTGGTGGCTGGCATGAGTGGGGTGTAGGTCACCACACTAACCTGTGCTGTTTGAGTGCTACTTTCTGCAGCCATTTCCAGTTTGGTTCTCCATTTTATTATTTATATGCTCACAGCACCATCCTAGCCATAGTTTCCTTGAATAAAGAATGCTTCTCGTGTATGCGCTGTGCCTGTACATTGTCATAAAGATAAGGTGAAGCCTCAGGCCACTGTCTGATCACATGAGCTCAATAAGATAAGCTGTGACCAGTAAATTTTGGAAGGCCTGTATGTGAGAGAACAGGTCTGTGTGGTAAGTGTATGCTACATAAAAATTCTATAGCACTGATTCCATGAGAAAACAGCAACCATGGTTTTGGTGTAAAACCAGACTTCTACAAGGTGTATTTACCATTGTAGTTTTTAGTAGTTTGTATTCTTGTTTCTTTGGTCTCTGACTGATAGAATGGAAGATATATCATAAATAGATGCAGTTTTGATTAGTTTCCACGACCAGAAGAGTGTGAGGTCTCCCTCCCATTGAGTTCCGGTTTCCATTGAATCTTAAAATGGGATAATAAGTAACCAAGACATTCATGAATGCCCAGCTACCCAATCATATTGCTCATATGTCAGTATATATTAGGGTATGTGTTAGTGAGAGTTTATTTGGGAATAGGACAAGATGAATCCTTCAATATGTACTATGTCTTCGCCTCTCAGCTTATTTATCCTATCACCAATTCATCATGACATAATCAGCAATATTAATAACATAGGAAACTATAATATACTAGAATGAATAAAATATGTCATTCAGCGGTATGTCACGAGTGGTATGTTGTTATTGTTGTTGGTGTATATGGGCCACTGAGAACATGAGCCTTACATGATGGTGCGTGGAGGCAGCAGCAGCAGAGAGTGGTAGAGATGGCGGTGTTTCATCGGTGCCCTATAACTCAGCAACATTCCCAGATTCGATTGCGTGCTGTCCTTTTCCTGTTGATTAATCGCTTAACCACTTGCTACGCTGTGTGTGCTGTATCGCATGGCGTGCTGGCCTTTATCTGCACTGCCTCCGCTTCGTATACGTACATATCACTTGAATCTGCTGAATCACTGAAGAGGCATTCTCCCCTCTCTTTGCACTCCTCTCTTTTGGTACTCTGCTGTAGGGCTCTGTTGGCCACAAAGTGAACATAGCAACTCTAAGCTTCACCACGGTGAGGCTGGGTTGATTCCCAGCTGCAAGTCAGAAACATTGGACAATGTTCTTACTTTCCACACTATTGTCTATGTTCCCCCATGTTAAGTGGTACCTGGGTGTTAGTGGAAGACTGGTGTGGAGTGCATCCTGGGACACCCTTGCCCCTGACCCTGGGAGGCCTGGTCACCAGACAGACTGCGGGCGATGACCCGGAACTCTCTCAAATAAACCTCCAGATAATAAGGTTCTTTCTTGAATTCTATAGCCTTTCTCCTATTTCTGATGTTTCTTGCTGTTTTTATGATTGTTCATGGTTCCAATAGGTTAAGGGAAGTAGTATTGTTAGGCTAAGTAAATGCACTGTATTATATTTCCTACAATATATTTGTCACCAAACATGCCTGATTTTTAACAGTGAGTTCTTACAGTCCATAACCCACCCTTGTAGATGAGGCCCAGAGAGCCTGTATGAAACTGAGCTCAAAGTAAGCGAGGATGTTAGATTTTGCTGATGTTCAAAGTGACAAATGATGTGCATACATCCAATGTGTGTCAGTTCCACACCTCAGTCTCAATATGTAGTCATAGATAGATTTATGACATTATTTACACAGATGTAATAATACAGTAGTCTGCATAACAGCAAATCTTCTCTTTTTAATGTGAATAAAAATTCAAATGGAAAGCAAATAAAGGGGCCTAGAGACAATAATATCAAACAGAGAAGATATTTATTTTAGTGCCAGGAATGCACTGTTTATTCCTAAGATCCTATTTTACAGAACCTGTCCCTCTTGAAATGTGTGTGTGAGTGGCCAAGTACCAGCACTTCTCTATTGGGTAGCTGGAAATAGGTAAATGGGCAGTTTCTTGTAATCGACAGAATGAAGAAATACAGTGAAATAGCTGAGGATTTGGTGACTGGAACAATGGAATGAGTCAAAAATGGAAGTGTAAACTGGGCAAAATACGCGATGCATAAATACGATGGACCCTCAGTTGGCGATGCTATTGGATGGCGATAAAATCGGGCGCTGATACGCGCAACGTCAAGATGTTAGCTCGGCTGGCTGTTAGAAAAATACTCGGTCAAAAACATTGCGTCCGAACGTATCCGCCGCGGCCCCTGGGTTGCCAGCGCTCCCGAGTGTAAGCCCGGTGTGCCATTGTTCTGCCAGCCAAGTGGGCGATTCGAAAGCGTGCATGCGATGCATTGTTTTGAGTAACGTAACTGCTAAATAAATACCATAGGCTAAGAAAACTATAGTGCCAACCCTGTAGTAAAGGAGTGAGATATACTATTGAACTGAAGAGAGAGAGATAATTACAGGTACAAAGTGGAGTACTGCCTCCATTGGCCAGGTTGTATAACATTCCCAATCAACCATACGCACTATGTCATGGCCAGCAATAATCAAGGAAGCTATTGATTTCTTGAGAAAGTGCAAATATTAACCTACAAAACAAGAGATACGCCAAATACTACTAAGATGTGGAGAGATTTATTTATTCCAGTGTGGATCAATGAAAACAATTATCATGGAGATAGTATTTCACAGTCCAATTTATATGTGAAAAACAAACCAGTTTGCATGAGGATCTTATTAATAAAATGCACTCCAACTAGTGCACAGTATTATTAGATTAACCTTTCAGGGTCACATCCACGTAGATCTCTGGCTACGGTGAGTGTCCCAAACCGTAGATCTGTACTAAAATTCGCATGCATCAAATTCCCAGCGCGCACATGACTAAATGTGAGAATGGGTCTGCATGTAGGTGTGCCCATAAACAAAAAATCTAGGCGCCTGTAGCATTGGCCAGGCCATGGCTCCAGTCGCATGACCACCATATATAGTCACTTAGTCAAAACTCTCACTCCCTGAAGAAATTGGGACTCTCCTCTTCCTGTCAGTAAGTTTCTGGCACTGTGATAGAGTAAATGAAGACGAATTCTACGGCTGATAAGTTAGTGACCAAAATAACCAGCAGAATATCAATAGCAGTGCAAGCCAGCTGATCCTGTTCTACACTCTGGTGTGGGCACTCGTGACTCCACGTGATCGAGTGTTCTAAACTGAAAACTAATATTTCGGCGTGACCAGGCCTCTGACTTTGTGTGTGATGATTCTGGCGGTAGTTCAGCAGTTTTATTGCTCAAACGATCGTTAATTAGTGATGAGTGAGAATCATATTCACCAGTGAAGCGTCCGGTATGTTACGCGCTGCATGCGCATGGTGGTGTACCTATGCTGTGCCAGGGGTGGAGTACGTCGGTACATCCGTGGCCCTACACCCGTTTAGGTAGTGATAGTGGGGATGGTGGCTACACTTCGCATGGATGAGCCACAGGCATCAGTGGATGGTGTTGGAAGGTGGTGCTGGTGGTGGTAGTGGCACGCAGCCGTAAGACTCTGCCATGCCTTGTGAGGACCCATGCTGCTGTTTCGTCAGTTCGGAGGACAAAGCCCCAGGCGTCAGCCACCAAACCGCCACAGCCACAGCCACCCGTGTAGCCTCTGTTTATCAGTATCACAGAGAAAACGTGCCTTCAAGTTCTTGGCAAAAATCCCAATTTTATTCCCAACACTTTGATGACTCAAGGGTGGAGATTCTACCTACCTGTCCTTTGGAATACGCCAATGAACTGGAAATTCTTTGGGTGATCTTTGTGCCAACTCCATTGATGGAAATTGTGCCAGAAGTAATAAGTATTTTTCAGTACACTGCATGCAGTCGATCTTATCACACAGTCAAGACTACAGGTGAAAGAGGCGGCCTGTATTGCAGGAAATGTATTTGCTTTTTGCAGCAATAATGCTTATACCTCCACGTCTATAAGCGTAATATAAAGCATATAGTCCATAGATGTTCAATTCTACCCCGGTCTTCAGTGAAATCATACCAGTGAACAGGTTTATCTTGCTCTTCGTATGTTTGCTTCTCTGTAAACCAGGCCTGGCAGAAGTGACAGGTTATACAAGATCAAATGTTTTCATATCCTCAGACAAAAGTTCAGGATATACTTTTATCCATTCCAAGAATCTTGTAATTAGCCAGGTCTTTGATTTTGTTCAAGGTAGACTATCATTCAAGCCAGTATATACAAGACAGAGAACCGCTTTGGTGATAAAATATTTGTACTCTGTGATTGTGACAGTGGCTGGGGTGGATATTATTTGTATCTGCGGGTAGTAAACTTGTTGAAAGATGCCAAGATATTTATTAGGTATCTCCAGGTGATTATGATGAGAAACAGTGGCACCTTATCTTGGTGAGGCTGCATTTATATACCGATAACTGGTACTGGCCAGCGCACTCAGTGATTCATGCGGAATTGAACAAGACAGATGTGTGGCACGGTCATTCTGATAAATGAAACATATGCCCGAGCTCAGCGCGGGTGTTAAGTAGTGATGGCGTGCGAGTGTTTACTGTAATGACTTTCATCTGTGGCGTACGGTTGTATGACAAGAAAACGACGAGATATCACGTGTGGCTTAACCATTCACCCGTAATGAAATGCAAGACAGTAGTAAAGTTGATCGAAGTGACTAATGACGTATTGAAAACCAGTATCGTGATTGATTATACAAAACATGCGCCGGGTCGACAAGTGCTGACATGCAGATTAGTTTTGTGACTGTGTTCGTTAGGGAATTTACAAGTAGTACATGAAACTTTTCTTCTATCTCATGGACATTTCAGTACTCCAATACCATATAATATGTACCAAATAAAGACTAGTAACAGACCACATCGTATAATTAATTTTGTTGTCTGTTGTCAGACAACTCATAATAAATGCCAGAAGTGTTTCAACACCTGCAATACAACATGGTCTCGAATTCCTCAGGATATACCCAGAAAGCGTTTGAGGAAGGTAGTCATTTCATAATACAGCTTCCTTCAACTCAAAGGTGCTCAGAAGATGCATTGTCTGTACTGGAAACAAGCAGCTGGCAACAAGGCGCGAAGACACCGGTTTATGTGTGAGAATGTAAGATGCCTCTGTGCTTCAATTGCCTTGTTCCAAGGAGTTCCTAGCTCCAGCAGTTCTAAAACCATGTCAGTGATTCTCAAATATGCCAAATATATGATGAACAGTTAGTATTATACAATATTTGTGCATATTTATTATAATAAAGCAGTAGTAAACAATAATATGATAATAACTTTAGTGCTGTTATTGTGTTCAATGCAGTGAAGTTTATATATATCAATTATATACAGTATTGGTCTCTCGGGCCCAAATATAGTAAAGATAGAAAAAAATTGGAAAGAAAGAAAAACAACTAAAACAACAAAATAATATAATACGCGTATGTGGAGATTGTCGATGTTGCCTGCCATCGTTTCTATAAACTTCTTGCTTTGTATCTCGGTAAGTACTAGTCAGATTCTTGTACACATTTGTACCTTCACAAATGTGCTCTTTAATTCTGTAAGAAAAATAATTTTTTTTTTTAATTTCTTCAGACACTGGTCGTGACTAGATTTTGGCCTTGGACCTAGAAGATTAAGGCCAGCAAGAATGGTTGAGGGTGTAAATTGTAGTAGCATACACAGTGTGATAAGCATGATGAGCTCTTAGTTTTGCAAAGCAGCTGAAAATATATGCAGGACATAAAGAGAAATTACTGAAGTGAAGAGTTAACCCTTTCAGGGTCCAGGCTAAATCTGAGTCACCTTTTCAGTGTCAGAATTTAAAAAAAAAAAATTTGTTATTTTTCTTATGAAATCTGTAGAGAATCTTTTTTTGTAGAGGTAATAAAACAAAAAGTACAGTGAAAATTGACAGAGTATATCTCATGAATTTTGATGTGTCAGCGAACGATTCTACGAATCAGTGATTCTTGACTTGGCTCCATTTTGGGCCAATTACGATTCTTCAATCAACTAGATTCATAGCTATTTCACTAAGTATTACTTCTAGTTCTATCGATTCAGCTGAAATGCAGCCAAGTCCAACTATTTCAACTACAAAATAAAGTAATCCGAAATTATTAATTTGCCATTTCTTTAAAGTTCAAAATATTCAATTTCAAAATAGGTCCAGAATAAACAATGCAGGCATTCCTGGCACTAAACTACTTGTTCCTCTATTCATTAGTTATGTTTTGGGCTTTACAAAATAATTCCATTTTGATTTTTATTCACATAATAATTTTATTCTTTAAAATAAATTTACTGTATGCAATACTGTAATAATTGTATAAATATCATCCCACCATATTTGCAGATGTATATTAGACCCCTGCCAGCTGGCATATATTAGACAAGTGAGAGTCGTTTTATTTCACTTTTTGAGATATAATAAGAATTTAACACTATTTCCGCTACTTTGAGGCTCAGTTTCAAGCCATTTCCAGTGCTAAAATAATCAAATCATCTCTATTTCTGTAATATATCTTCCATTCTATCAAATGTGACAAAATCACATAAATACAACTATAAAACATACGAAAAAAACACCTAGAGGTGCTGTTTTAATCGAAAATCATGATTTAAGTTTTTTCTCTCATTATACACAGTGTGCAGGATCTGTTTTATGTGGTGCACATACCTGTAGATGTATTCTCTCATATAGTGAGCCCCAAATGTACCCTCTGATTTATCAAATTATTGAGCTCATGGGTAATGGATCCTCACGGTTTCGGACCTGGGCGTGGCCTCGTAGATCCTGC
Organism: Cherax quadricarinatus; assembly: GCF_038502225.1. NCBI lineage: Eukaryota > Metazoa > Arthropoda > Malacostraca > Decapoda > Parastacidae > Cherax > Cherax quadricarinatus. The sequence continues at coordinate 45,154,109 of NC_091304.1, forward strand.
AGGGCCAGACCTAAGAAGGGTTAAAGCCCCAACAACCATTCAGTTTTTGTGAAACAGGCCATATTTTGGGAAGAAAATGCCAAACATAGGACCTACATTACTCAGGAGGCCTCCCAGGACTGAAGCCTATGAAGACAGCTACTCTCATGTTTTGCAGTAATGCTAGTGGGGATTTACAAGAGCAGAGCCTTTGCTGGTATCACTCTCAAACTCCCCAGGTGTTCAAAATAGTGTTGTCAAGCCTAACTTGCGTGCAATGGAGAGCAAACAGTAAGGCACTGTAGGTCACTAGGGACATATTCCTTCAGTTGGTTCTATCAAGTGTTCCCTGGCCCCCATTGTGAAATAATACCTCCTGGAAATAAATTCTGGAATAAATTGCCTCCTGGTATTGAACAATGCTCCTGCTCATCCTCCAGACTTTGCAGAGCAAATTGGCAGGAGAGTTTAGTTCATCAAAGTGATTCCTGCCTCTAACACCACTCCTCTCCCTCAGCCCATGGACAGCAGAGTCATTTCAAACTTCAAAGACTGTACCACCAAAACTAGTGTTTCAAAAAGTGCTTTGAGTGACCTCAGATACTGAATTGACCCTAAGAGAGTTCTGGAAAGATCACTTCGAAGTATCCTCAGTTATAAACCTTATAAATGAGCTTGGGGTGGCTTCAGGACTTTGAGCTCTGCTTGGAGAAAATTGTGCCCTATTAGTAAAAGCTGCAAAGAGAGGATTTTGAAGGTTGGGCTAACCTGAGAGACCCTATACCAGTTGTGGAATCTATTGTGCTGCAGGAAGTCCTGTGGGATTGGAGTTGTGGCGAGGATGTGGAAGTTGGTGAGGACTGATGATGAAAGGAAGCTAACCACTGATGACTGCAGAGCTTCATCTGCAGCAGCAGCAGGCCACAGTGGAGAGCTGTTTCCAGAGGAAGAGGATGGAAGTTGCTATCTGTGATTGAGACATTGTACAATGTGGAACCCAAGTGCAAGCCTTTATGGATGAACATCATACTACAACACAGCTATTTGCAAGCCCGTGTAAGTGACACCACCAATGACACACTGTTGTGTCCCCATTTTACTGGGGATCTTTGGCTACCATGGATAAAGTTCTTTGTCTCCATAGTCTCCTCAGTGTACCACTCACCTTTTCCCCCTCAGCCAGTTCTGATTCACCCCTCATCTTTCAGAGACCCATCTGCTGAGCACATCTACTCCCCAAATACCTGAATACAGTGGAGACCTTGACTTGAGGATTTAATCCATTTCCAAGCCCAGCCTATTTAAGCCAACTCAATTTTTGCATGTATATCAAATAAATTTTCCTCATATAAAATTCAATGAAATGCCATTAATCCATTCCTGCTCTCTTGAAGGCAGACAAAATACAGTGGAAGCTCTACTGCAAGTTAAATCCGTTCCGTGACCTTGCACATATCGATTTGCTGCGTATGCGAATCAATTTTCGTTTTAAGTGCTTTGAAATACAATTATCGATTCGGCTTTCCAGGAAATCATGACAAATACCAGTAGACCCCATAAGATAGCAGACGCATTACATGTCAAATCCGCCTAACATGAAGCGTTCGGCGTAAAGGTCACAGCCACGTAACGATAACTACTTCAATGCCCAGTTGCGTCAGGCGGCGTCCACAGCTGTGGCCTGGTGAGCCTCAGCTGCAGTGGGTACAGCCAGTGTTTAAAAGCCAGCCAGTGCGATCCATCTCGCATGCACATTACAGTACATTTCCACATTATCCCGTGTTTTTAGTGCGTAACTGCAAGATAGTCACGCCAAGAAGAGCTTCTGGGTGCCAGCCACTGTGGTAAGGTGAAAATTAGTATGAAATTAAGAAGGATAGTTGTAAGTAAAGTGAGTCGTGTCTCGGAGCTGGCCAGGTTGTATGCAAATCCCAGTCAACCGCCGCTGCTATCTTGCCAACAAGGCAGTAGTAAGGGCTGTTCTTGCAAAAGGTGCAAGTTTGACTTTCAAAACCTATAGAGATCAAGCACTTGCAGAAGATGTTGAGACTATTGTGGGTAATGGATAAATGAAAAACCAGATTTGGAGATGGCATCTCTCAAGCGATCTATATATTCAAAGGCTAGGAAGTTGCATGTGATTTAATTAAAATGCCTGCAATTAGTGGTGATGTAGAGTGAATTTAAGGCTATGGTTAGTTGAGAGATTCAGAATCGTAGTGGCATACATAGTGTGATGAGGCATGAGTGGAAAGCTGCAGTTCAGACCAAGCGACTGAAAACATGTGCGAGGTTACCAAGGAAATCCATAGAGGCTGAAGGATTGAGCCTGAACAAGTGTTTTATTGTGACAAAACGCAGGTCTTATTTTGGATTAAACAGGACACCATTACTCAGGAGGGAAAAGGCACTCATAGAGCGTAAGCCTATGAAGGCTCAGGCTTACTCTTTGTTGTGTGGTAATGCTAGTGTGATTGCAAAGTGAAGCCTTTATTGGTGTATCACTCTGGAAACTCCAGAGTGTTCAGGAAAGTTCAGGAAAATAGTCTTACCTCAAGGCTAATTTTGTGTGTGATGTGGAGGGGGCAAACCTTGGTAAGGCATGAGTCACTGGACTTCTTTACCATGACTAGATTTCACAACATGTTGCCCCATTGTGAAAGTTACCTCCTAGAGAAATAGATTGGACCCCTTAAGTGCCTGGTATTAGACAAGTCACTCCTGGTCATCCCTTCCAGACTTCATGGAGTGCAAATTTTCTGGGGACATAGGCTTCAGCAAGAGTCAGAGATTTTTGCCTCCTAATATCCTCTCCTGCAGCCCATGGACCAGCAGGTCAGTTCAAACTAAAACTCTACACAAGCTGTTTTTCAAGAGTCTTTGGAAGCAATATCAGATATCGATTGACCACAAGAAGTTTCGGAAGATCACCTTAGTATCATAGTTATGTATAAACATATAGGTAAAGGCTTGGAGGAGTGGCTAAGAGGACTATTAACTCTGTTGGAGGTGTGGCCAGGTCTTCATGGGAGGGATTTTGGAAGGGTTTCCCAGGAGGCTCTTCCCTGGGGAAGCCTATTCTCCAGTTGTGGAATCCAGTGTGGCATTGAGAAATCCTTGGGGTTGGAGGTTAGTAGGGGAGGATGTGGGGAAGGGTGGTGGGGACAATGAAGAACTAACCAATGATGAGCTACTCAGGCATGCTGACTTAGCAGAGGCCACACCTGAGGAGGCTAGCACAGGCAGAGAAAATTAAATTACCTACTTCAAGATTAAGAAATAGGTGTAAATGTTAGACTGTAAACCTTTATGGATGAAATCACTGGCCCACAGCCTAGTACCAAGCCACATGTTGCAACCTGTACAATGTGTCTTGAGGCCCATTTTTAGGGAAAATATTAAAGGCCTTACAGTACGGAGCTCTATGAATGAATTTGTTTTACTGACAGAGGTCAGCTCTCAAGCTACCAGATACTAAAATGGTATTAAAAGAAGGAAGAAGTAACCCCGAAGACTGCCTACCTCAGAGTTCTCATGGAGGATTTCCCTTCCAAACAATAACAACTTCCACCATCCCTCCCCCTCCTCATCTCATCAATCATCCCAGATCTAATATGTTAAGTATCATGTATTCTTTATTTAGTACAATGTAACTGTGCATGTCTTCTTCTTTATTGTAAAATGTATCTTTCAGTGGTAAATGTTTTTTTTTCATTTGGGAGTGTCAGGAATGGGTACAGTGGACCCCATGCCTAAGCACTTGTGCATTAGCCATTAATCCACGCCATCTGTGCTTGTGAGCTGACTAGCATAAATTTTGCCTCGTCTCATGATAAAAACTGCGCCTTATGCAGTTACGTCTCAGAGCGCGTCCCACATGTGGCCTCAGCCAGTGTTTTTAAATGGCAGCCAGTTCAAGTACTTCATCCACATGCATTGAGTACACATTCACATATCCAATGTACTGACTAGCATAACTGGAAATAAGTCACCATAGTTTAAGAAACTAGTGCCCAACCCCTGTAGTAGGTGAGAATTAGTGTAGAGGTAAGAAAGATTTTCTCAAAGGGTTTCTGGGGCTAACCATGACCTATACCAGTTGTGAGATCTTTGTACCTACTATGAAATTGAATGTGTACAAAGTGGGTTGTCAAATTGCAAACCTTTATGGATAAAATGCTAGCACAGCTAATACAGAGCGTGCTGGTAACTATTACAATAACAATGTTGTTGGCCCATTTTAGGGAAAATCTTAAAGGCAGAGGTACAGACCCTCTAACAAGACCAGATTTATTTGTGCAACCCAGAGGTCAATGACTCAAGCTAGTCCTAGTGTATTAAAAGAAATAACCCGGAGGACTTTGTACATAAGCCCTAGTGGAAGGAGATTCCCCTTCCTAAACAATAACTTCCACACTCTCCTCCTCTCCTCCCACATCAGTCATCACAGATCTTCAATAAAGTAAATGTCATGTATTCTATTCTTATTGGTAATAATTGTTGCATGTCTCCTTCCAGTTTGTGTGTATTAAAATTAATGGCTAAAGTATGGTAAAAATTTTTTCATCACGTTGGGCATCTTGCAGATTAATTTCGATTTCCGACTATTTCTTATAGGAAAATTAATTGCGTAACTGATGTTCGGCTTCTGATGGGCTCTGGAGCGGATTAATATACGTAGGCGAGGGTCCACTAATTTGATTTCCATTACAGTGGTTCCCTCCAGCCAGCGATAACATCGATTAACCTTGATAAATCTGACTGGCGGTGATACGTTTCTTTTCAAAATTTTGCCTCGACTTCATGTGCGTTTCCATCTGAGCAATCACTTTGTCTCATGCGCCTCTGCTTGTCCCAGTGGTGCCAGTGTTTGCAAGCCAGCCACCACCGATTTGCTTCAAACATACAGCTAGGAACATTTCGCATGTCCACAGCCTTTGTAGTGACTGCCTGCAAATAAGTCACCATGGGCTGACTTATATAGTACTCCTTCACAGCAAAAGGGTGAGATTACTGTGGAGATGAAAGAAGAGATCATTGCTAAATATGAAAGTGGAATGGAAGTGTCTTTGGGACTTAGTCAAGTTGTATAATAAGCCCCAATCAAGGACCCCAAGAATAAGTCACTCCTATCTGGCTTTTTAGGTTATCTAGGTTCCTACGTATTAACACTATGTATGATAATTCTATGTAACTGTATTTGTGTATACCTGAATAAACTTACTTACTTAATCAGCCCATCGCTACTGTTGTAGAGCAGAAAGCGGCAATCAAGGGGCTGAGCTAACTGCTCCAGTTATAACTATGTTTTGAAACTGGATATAGCTAGTGAAGATGTTGAGGAGACTCTTATTGGTGTGGATGAGAGCAGATGGCAGGAGATAGCCATCTCTCAAGCGATCCATGTGAAGGCTAGGAAGTTTGCCTTGTGATTTAATTCAAAGAATGCCTGCAGCTAGTGGTGTAAAGATCAGATTTAAGGCCAGCAAAGGTTGGATTTCAGAGATTTAAGAAGCACAGTGGCATTCATGGTGTGATAAGGCATGATGAGGCTGCCAGTTCGGACCTAAGTGACTGAAAATATGTGCAGGAATTCAAAGTACATAGACGGTGAAGGACTGAAACCTGAACAAGTGTTTAATTGTGACAGAAACAGGCCTGTTTGAAAGGAATGCCAAGCCAGGATAATCACATTGCACTCAGGAAGAAAGGCACTCCCAGGACATAAATGAAGACAGGCTTACTCTGTTGATGTGTGCTGTGCTAGTGGTGATTTGCACCAAAGTGGAAGCCTTTGACAGTGAATCCTCCACAGAGCTCCAGAGTGTTCCAGGAAAAACAATGTAAATCTTAGAGCTAATTTGTGTATGTGCTGTGGAGGCAAACACTAAGACATGGAGTCATACTAAGCTTTCTATGACTGGTCTACAAGTATGGTACTGATAGCCGAAAAAGTACCTAATGGAAAGAATTAGAACTTAGGAGTGCCTCCTGGTATTAGACAGTAACTCCTGGTCATCCTTCAGACTTGGCAGGCGACTCTGGGGACATGTGGAAGCCATTAAGGTGATTTTGCCTCCTAATGCCACTCACCTCTCCTGCAGCCCATGGACAACTGAGTCATTTTCAACTTCAAACCTTACACAAAAGCTATGTTTGGGAGGTGCTGTGGCGACCTCAAACTCCAACGCTCTAAGAGGATTTTGGAAAGATCTATTTACTATCACTGTTTAATGTAGCATTATAGGTAGGCTTAGGAGGAAGTGAGCTAGAAGGACCTTAGACTCTGCTTGGAAAAATCTGTATTGTTAAAATGTGTAGAGGCAAAAGGGATTTTTGAGAGTACTTCCTAGAATCCTATGCCAGTCCAGGAATCCATTGTGGCATTGGGAAGTCTTTGGGGTTGGAGGTTAGTGGGGAGGGATGTGGAAGAGCTGTGGTGGGAGAGGACAATGAAGACTAACCCTTGATGAGCTGCTAGATCATCTTCAGACAGGAGGGGCAGACCTGAGAGCTGCTTGGAGGGAGGATAGAAAGTGAAGAAATTGCATACTTCTAAGGTGAAATGTGTGCAAGTGGCTTGAAGTACAGAGCCTTTTTTGATGAAAATCACCTGGCACAGCTACTGGCACGTGTTGGCAACCTGTACACTGACAATGTTTGTAGACCACTTTAGGAAGTCATACTGAGGCGAGAGGAACGAGTATCTATGGATGGATATGTTGTCTGACAGTCCCAGTGACTCCTCTGAAGCTGGTCACAAGTGGCATTAAAGAGACAGAGAGTAACCCCAGCAGACTTGCTACCTCAAGTGCTAATGGGAGAAGTTCCCCTTCCTATAAACATAAGAAGATCAACGATCTCCTCACTCCCCATCCATCAGTCATCACAGATCTTCAATAAAAATAGAGTGTCATGTAACTGTTACATGTCTTCTTCCAGTTTGTTTTATTAAAATTAATTTTTTTAAAATTTTTTTTCAATACTTTGAGGTGTCTTCCCGGTTAATTTGTTTTCCTTTATTTCTCGGGGAAAAAATTTGACTAACGATTATTTAATTAACGGAGCTTGGACGGTTAAATTTTGCTGGTTGGGGGTCCACTGTTTTTTATGGAAAATTTAATTCAGCAAACGATAATTTCGTCAAAGATGAGCTCTCAGGACGGTTAATACCTTAAAGGCCCATTAAATTTAATATTTTGCTAATACAATTTTGGGGTTATTTATCTATCAAATTTCTTTTGACAAAAAAAGTATAAATAACATAAAACGATATACTCTAAAATGAAAAAAATGTGGAATTTTATTTAAAAATGTCCCACGTCGAGTTTTTGAGTTTAAACCCCCTGGGTGTTTTTTCTCTGAGTTTGAGCCAACAGAGTTATGGCCCGCCCTCCCCCTCACCCCCCTTTTAACTAAAAACCGGGACAACTCCCTTTTATCTATGATTTCAGGGTTTTTTAATCAAGAAATCATTCTCTTTTTTCTTCCTTCCTTTACAGTTCCCTTTTTTGGGCCCCATGCTTAGAAAAGAAATTTTGGGCCAACGACTGTAAAAAATGAAAGAAAGTATAAAAACCTCCGAAGGGTAAACAGTGAACAGTTGGGGAACGTTTTTATAATAATAATAATAAAAATAATTAAGGGCCCCCACCAAACGATATTAATCCTTTCCCCAGACCTCATCATTAATAAAAATTATCGAAAAATCAGTTAATTTCCATGAAATAATGGAAAACAAATTAAAATTCCCCAAAAAGTATTTAAAAAAAAATTAAACACAAACTGGGAAGAATGCACAGTTTGACCCTTTTTTTTGGATCTGGGGTGACTGATGGGTGGGAGGAGGGGGAAATGTTGATGGTGTTAGTGTAGGGGAAATCCCCCTAAAAAATCCTAAGACTTGGGGTTTGGGGCCCTTTCAGGGGCTTCCTTCTTCTTTTAATGTCCTAGGACCAGCGAGGTCCGGACCTCTGCACCCTTCTTCCATAGAACCTTACCTCCGTTCCTTTTGACATTCCCAAAATGTTTTCCATTGTCATTTGGGTTCCAACGCTTTAAATTCCGGGGGATTTTCTCAAAAATTTGCATCACCACTTTCCTTTTTAAATTTTTGGGAGGCAACTTTTTTTCTTATCCTCCTCCCGCAGTTTTTCCCGGGTTCCCGCTGTTTAAAAATGATCTGCTCATGTGGTTTTCTTCATTTCTTCCTCCACCAACTCTTCCACATCCTCCCACTAACCTCAACCAGGACTTCCCAATGCCACAATGGATTCTCAACTGGCAGATTCCAGGAGTTAGCCTCAAACTCTTCAAAATCCTTTGTCTACACATTCTGACAGTTTTTCCAAGCAGAGTTCAGGTACTCTTAGTCACTTCCTCCCAAGCTACTATATGTTTACACAATTGAGGATGCTAAGTGATCTCTCCAAAACTCTCTTAGAGTCAATTGAGTTTCTGAGGTCACTACAAAGCACCTTTCAAACATAGCTTTGTGTACAGTTTCTTGAAGTTGGAAATGACCTGCTGGTCCATGGGCTGCAGGAGGAGTGGTATTAGGAGGCAAAACTCACCTTAATGAAGCTCATGTCTGCAGAAAGTCACTCTGCAAGTCTGAAGGATGACCAGGAGCATTGTCTAATGCCAGAGGCATTAAGGTCCAGTTTATTTTCCAGGAGGTAATTTTTCACAGTGGGGGCAAATGCATGGTGTAACCAGTCATAGAAAAGTCCCTAGTGACCCATGCTTACTGTTTGCCCTCCACAGCACACACAAATTAGCCTTGAGGACATTGTTTTCCTGAGACACTCTGGGAGTTTCAGAGTGATTCACTAATAAGGTTCACTTTGCAATCACCACTAGCATTGGTACATCAGCAGAGTAGCCTGTCTTTCATAGGCTATGTCCTGGAGTTGCCTTTTCCTCCACGATAATGTAGGTCTTGCTTGGCATTTTCTTCCAAAACAGGCCTGTTTCATCACAATTAAACACTTGTTCAGGTTTCAGTCCTTCACTATGTACTCTTGAATTCCTGCATATTTTCAGCCTCTTTGTGGTCCAAACTGCAGCCTCACCATCTATCACACTATGCATGCGCTACGATTCTAAATCTCTCAAACCAACCTTGCTGGCCTTAAATTCATCACATCTACCACTAGTTGCTGGCATTTTAATTAAATCGTCGCAACTTCCTAGCCTCACATGATCGCAGAGATGCTATCTCCTGCTATCTGTTTCGTTTATCCACACCAATAACTCTCAGCATCTTCTATCACATAGTTGCACCTTGGCAAGAACAGCTTCATTGATTGCAGTTTTCTTGCCCACAATAGTACGTATGGTTGATTGGGGTTTTGTGTACAACCTGGCCAGCTCGGAGACACGCACTCCACTTTCATACTTAGCAATGATCTCTTTCTTCATATCCATAGTAATTCTCTACCCTTGCTGTAGGGTTGGCCAAGCTTTCTTGGGGCCCATGGTGACTTATTTTGCAGGTGCAATCAATACAAATGCTGTGATAATATGAAATGTTCAGATTGTATGTTAGGATGGGACATGTTGCTGGCTAGCTTTAAACACTGGCACCCATGGACAAGTGAAATGCGCTAGGCCACAAGTGGACGCCTCGAATGGAACAATGGCGTTTGGTTTTTAGCGCTAGTCGAGGCAAAATTTTGCTTAAAATGTATCGCTAGTCGGATTTAACATTAGACGATGCCAACGTTGGTTGAGGTCCACTGATTATTATTATTATTATTAGTGTTATATATTATTAATTTAGGTAACTCAGAGCACAGATCAATCCCTAGATCAGAGGCCTCCTCACTAGCGTCAAAGTTCCTTGCGCTGGTGAGAGGCTCTGATCTGGGAATGATCTGTGCTCTATTACCTAAATTATAATAAATAATAATAATATTATTATTATTATTAAAATAACAATAGAGCTCAATTCCTAAATTAATATAATAATATAATAATAAATAATAATAATATTACTATTATTATTATTATAACAATAGACTTCAGTTACCTAAATTAATAATACACATACCATCCGACTTACGACCTGCTCAGACTTACGACCACTTCGACTTACGACCGTGTTTTTATGCCAAATTTCCTGGAAATAAACAACTGTGTGTGTTGTACAGGTGTCCTCAACATTTGCGAGGTTAGGGATCAAGAGCCTCGGAATGTTGAAAACCGTGAATGTTTGGTGCCCCAATATATTGTAGGAAATATAATACAATACTGCTTAACTTGTTGAACCATGAACAATCATAAAATACATGAAAGCGTTGTAAGTTGTACTAAATATATACATGTTATGCTTTAATAACATGTATGTTATTAAATACCACAGACTCCACCATGCCTCCACCACTTCCTCAACCAATGCGAGTCCCTACTACCCTCCCTCCGACCCTGCAACTGTCAGCCAGCCCTCCCACCACTCAGTGTGGTGAGTGTTTTGTTTGTTCATTATTTGCTATTAAACTACAGTATAAATAATGTAAACACATTCATGACTGCATATTGAATGGCTATTTGAACAGGTATTGAATGGTGACATCATGTGTTTACTCTGAACACAGCAAAGAATCAAACATTTCTGCTACTGCTAATAATAACAATAATAATAATAATAATAATAATAATAATAATAATAATAATAATAATAATAATATTAATAATAATACAAATATAATTGAAGAAGAAATTGCACAAAAATACGAGGAGTGGTTGACACATCGATCAGTGTGACTTTTTTTATGCTGGAGTGAACATTAGTCTCCTGCTCTTCCAAACATTTCACAAAAAATTCAGCGGTTGGGGGCAGTGGTGAGGCAGTGATGAGGCAGTGATAGGGCAGGATGGGGAGGTAGGATAAAAAGGGTGATAAAGGGGGGATGAGGAGATAGAGGCGTGATGGGCAGTGATGGGGGTGTAAAGGGTGGGGGCAGTGAGGGCGTTGGGGGTGATGAGGCGGATGGGCGGTGATGGGCGTGGGAGGGGTGGTTTTCTAATATATTTGTTATAAATAATTGCATGTTTTTTTAAATAACTTTTAATAAAATAATAAATTTTTATTGCTATTATTATTTATTTTTAATTTTAGTAAATACCCCTTATCTATGCGCCCTTTCCCCCAAACCCCTCTTACTCTTACCCTGCTTATTTTCCCTGCCTTTTAAAAACTGCCCTTTCCCTTTTCCTGCCTCTACTCCCTATCTTTCTCTTCGCCCTCTTCTGCCTCATGTTTTCCTCTTTTTCCTCCTCTATTCCTCCCCCTCCTACCACCCCTCTCCCCTGCCCCCCAACTCCCTCTACCACCCCTCCCTGCCTCACCACTGCCTCTCCCCTGCCTCTCCCCCGTCCCCCTGCCTCTACCACTGCCTCTCCTGCCTCCCCCTCCCTCTCCCTGCCTCTCCCCTCCCTCTTCACCTCTACCACTCCCCTCCCACCCCAGTCACACTAACACAAGCACCAAACAATGTTTTGTGAAAAGTTTAAAAGGGACCCAATGTTTCCCCACAAAAAAAAAGCCCACTGCGATGTTCCCACTCCTCGTATTTTGTACAATTTTCTTCAATTATATTTATTATTATTATTATTATTTTAATTTTTAAAAAGTTTTTTAGATGAGAAATTTTGATTTTTTGCTGTGTTCAGAGTAAACACATGATGTCAGTCAATCCGTCAAAAAGCCATTCCCAAAATTTATCATGAAATTTTTTTTCATTAATACTATTTTTTAGAAAAAATGAACAAACAAAAAACCCCACCCACTTTGGGGGGGGGCCAGTTTCGGGGAAGGGGGAAAATAGACCAGGGGGGGAAACGAAAATGATTTGGGTGGGAATTTGGTGGCTGGGGAAATTTGGTTGGGGAATTTTAAAATTTGAATCCCTGGCTAAACTGAAAGTTGGGGGACCTGTACACAGTGTTTATCCTAAACCTTACAATATAAAATACAGTACTAACAACATAAAAAGTAAAATAAAACATGAAATACCAAAATAAAACAATAAAATAAAGTCATTACAAAAATGTTTTGTTGATATTCAGTAGTAAAGTTCGACTTACGACCATTTCGACTTACGACCGGTTTCTCGGAACCGAACTCGGTCGTAAGTTGGATGGTAGGTGTAATTATAATAATGAGAGAGCTTTAGTTCCTTAAATTAATAATAATAATAATAATAATAATAATAATAATAACAGTAATAATAATAACAATAGTAATAATAATAATAGTAATAATAATATACTACTACTAATAATATATTATTATTATTATTATAATAATGATAGAGCTTCAGTTCCCTAAATTAATAATAATACATAATACGAACGTAATAATAATTCAGAATCCTGCAGCTAGATGGCACAACTGATGTCAAAACATTGTACACATGTTTACGTCGCTATGGCAGCAGTTCTCTCTTGCTTGTTTGCATTTTTTTAGTCATTTGGCCAAATTTCTTTTTTCTAACCATGGGTTCTAAGACAATAAGTGCAAAGAACAGTGCTGAGAAGAAAAAGACGATTTCCATGGACTTAACCAGGCAATACTTCATACACTGCACCCTCAACATCCTGCACCCTCAGCATCCCCCACCCTCAGCATCCCCCACCCTCAACATCCCCCCACCCTCAACATCCCCCACCTTCAACATCCCCCACCCTCAACATCCTCCACCATCTCTGCTATAAGTGTGTAAGTGCATATACACTTTATATAAACAGTTTTTATACGATATTTCTTACTTGTAAATACAATGTTTCGGTGTTTTCCTTAGAAAACTAGTGATCTACTGCAGTTAGCCTCAAAAATACTCCATTTTCTTTTACAGTAAGAACATGGGAAGATATAGTCAAACTGGGACAGAAATGGCAGATGTTTCTGCCACTGCCTCTGCCACCATATTATGGCCTATTTTATTCATTCTAGAGTATATATCATGTTTCTGTGTTAATTATATTGTTTATTATGTCATATTAGATGAACTGTAATAGATAAATAGGCTGTATAGTTGATAAAAGCATCATATTCAAGTATTTTTCTCATCTCTCAGAGTCCAGGAATGAATTAATGGCTTTTCCATTAATTTAAATGAGGAAAATTAATATGATATACGAGTAAATTGAGTTACGAGCTAGCTCCTGGAACGGATTAAACTCTTAATTCAAGGTTCCACTGTATGTCATTATGTGACAGGTGGAGGCGGCCATAACTGCTCCGCATTGTTGTGTTATTCACTGCCATCTAGTGGCGGCCTTTTGAAGCTATCTATTATTATAATTATTATTATAGTACAGTGGGCCCTCGGCTAACGAAGGCATTGCATAACATTAAATCCGCCTTACGAAGCGTTTGAGCGTAAAAATTTTAGCCTGGCTAATGATAAAAAACTTGCCCAACGTGATTCATCCCAAACCTGTCCGTCCAGCCTGAGCGCCTTAGCTGCCCTGCCATCATTGTTTGCAACCCAGGGTGGCCGGCTTCATGCATACATTCAATACATTTTGTATTATTCCATTTTTATAGTGCTTGTAACTGCTAAATAAACCACTAGAAAGCTTCTAGTGCCAATCCTGTGGTAAAAAGGGTGAGAAATACTATCGAAATACTATCGTACCACGGTCAGCTGCTGCTGCACCACCGTCAGCTGTTGCTGCACCACCGTCAGCTGTACTACTCGAAGATGTGGAGAGACTGTTGTTGGTGTGACTTAACTAGAAACAATTACCAAGAAACAATTAACCCCAGAGGGTTAGCCACCCAGGATAACCCAAGAAAGTCAGTGAGCCATCGAGGACTGTCTAACTTATTTCCACTGGGGTCCTTAACCCTTACAGGGTTTCGGCCGTGCTAGTACAGCTTACGCGCAAGCATTTTTGATGTATTAGTATGCATAAATTCTAGCGCCGTCAAATCTCGCGGGAAAAGGCTGGTAGGCCTAGATGTGAGAGAATGGGTCTGTGTGGTGGGTGTGCACAGTAGAAAAAAAATCTGGGACCCAGTGGCGCATTGTGGGAATGCCATCTTAGTACACCATGTCCACCATGCCTCGCGGTAAGAAGCTCCTCACTCCTCGGCGAATTGGGACACTTTTGTTCCCCAGTGACAGTTCTAATACAGATGGAAGTGCTAGTGAAGTTGAGTTTCAAGGTTTTGGTGAGGTTTTGACTGAAACTAATGACCATAATATCGGTAATAGTGAGGAAAACCCAGACAACCCTCAGCCTTCCACCTCTGCTGCTGGGCCATCTTGTTCACGCTCAGTTGTACCAGAATCAAAGAGGAAACTCCTATTTTACCAAATCCCAGATTCAGATGTGAGCATTTGTGATGATAGTGATAGTGATTATGAACTACAAGCTCTTCAAACTAGTTCCAGTAGTGATAGTGAAGTGCAATATTCCCCAGTGAAGCATCAGTATATACGACGATATATGTTCTCTGGTAGTGTGCCATATGCTATTCCAAGGGGAAGGAGTACATCTCAAGAGTACATCCCATGGCTGTACAACAGGAACTGATAGTGAAAATGATGATTATACTGTTGCAATTGGGATGGAAAATGTGCATGGTGGTGGTAGTGGTGGTGCCGGGCATGAGGCACCAGCAGTGGCCCAATGCTGCCACCCACGCTGCTGCCTCAGCTGATCTACAACAAAGGCCACCATCCCCCACCCACCCACCACACCAGCCTCCACAACCACAACCTCCACAACCACAACCACCTGTCATTGTCCAGTACCCACCAGCAGAGTGCACCTGGGATTGGCAGGAAGCTGTCAATTTTGTTCCAAATCCCCACCAGTTTGATGACAGCCAAAGTGGAATACGGCCATCTTGTACACTTGGGAATAATGCCACGGAACTGGAATGTTTCGAGTTATTCTTTGACGAACCCCTGATGGAAAGTATTGTCATGGAAAGCAACACATACTATGAGTACACCATGGCAAACACAATACTTTCACCAAAATCACGCCTACACCAGTGGAAGGAGACAACTGTGGCTGAGATGTATCTTTTCTTTGCCACAATAATGCTTATGCCACATGTGTATAAGCACAGTGTGAAATCATACTGGTCAACAGATCGCCTGATTGCAACCCCAGGTTTCATGATATAATGCCAGTGAATCGATTTGTGCTATTATTACGTATGCTTCACTTCTCAGACAAAACCAGGCCTGACAGAAACGACAGGTTATATAAGATTAGGCATGCGTTTGTGTATTTGAAACAGAAATTCAATATGTATTTTTATCCCTTCAGGAAGCTTGTAATTGACGAGTCTTTGATTCTGTTCAAAGGAAGACTCTTTCAAGCAGTACATACCAAGCAAGAGGAAATGCTTTGGTATAAAGTTGTTTATGCTTTGTGATTGTTACAGTGGTCTGGTATTGAATATTATTGTGTACACTGGAAGTTATACACTGCAAAATACCAGGAAGTTATTGGGCATCTCTGGTGATGTGGTTAGAACAATGATAGAACCATACCTTGGTAAGGGGCATATATTATATACAGATAACTGGTACACAAGCCCCACACTCAGTGATTTTTTTGCGAGTGAACATGGCAGATGTGTGTGGCACAGTGCATGCAAATCGGAAACATATGCCCAGGTTTGACGCTGGCACTCGTAGAGGTGAGGTGCGGGTGTTTGCTGCCAATGACATCATGGCATTTCGGTGGTATGATAAACGAGATGTCACACTGTTGTCATCAGTTCACCTTAATGAAATGGGAGACACTGGCAGGCAGCATAGAGAGAGCAATGAACCCATTCTAAAACCTGCAGCTGTGATTGATTACACCTTCAATATGCATTCAGTGGACAAATGTGACATGCAGATTGGGTTTGCTGACTGTGTTTGCAAGAGTTATAAGTGGTACATAAAACTCTTTTTCCATCTTCTGGACATTTCCATGCTGAATGCTTATAATATGTATAAGATGAGGACCAGAAACAAACCACCATATGGCGAATTCTGTTTGTCTGTCATCAGACAAATAGTATTCAAGTACGAAGGAACAACACCTGCAATAGACCGCCCACCAAATTTTCAACAACTTCCTTCTCGTTTGAAGCATGGTGATCACTTCCTGGTAAAACTGCCTGCTACTGCTTTCAAGAAGAAGGCTCAGAAGAGGTGTTACATCTGAGCACATACAAAAAAAACGCCCACAACAATGCAGAGACACTCGTTTTATGTGTGAGGAATGTAAACACCATTGTGCATGACATCATGCTTCAGAGACTTCCACAGGCTGCAGAACTTCTAAGAACATGTCCAGTGACTGTACATATTTATATATAATATAGAAAAATTGTAATAAACATTTTATTTTGTTTGTGTAAACATGTTTTGTAAACAATATAATGACAACAGTGTTTGTGCAGTAATTGTGCAGTACAGAAAGAGTGAATATTTACAAAATAGTCCTCATGCTGGTCTCACAGGCCATAAAAGTTTCTTGAAAAGAAAAAATATTAAAAAATAATAGAAAAAGGTAGAAAAAACAAAATAAATGATTAACGGGTGACCGACAGTTGGCGATCTTGCCATATGCGGGTCAATTTCTGTCAACTTCACGCCCCCATATCTCGGTAAGTATTGATGGCAAAAAAAAATTTTTTAGCCTATAAAATTTAGAAAAAAAAGAACTATCTTTTCACAAGAAAAAATATTTTTTTTTTTTTTTAATATTTTCCGACCCTGAGAACAGGTTTGGGAGAAGGCCTGCCGACCCTGAAAGGGTTAAGTAATAAATGGATTAAGTAACGTTTTTGTGTCAAAATATTGGCTCAGTTAACGACACTGAACTCAGTAAAAGTCATTCATCCTGAACGTGCCCGTGCGCTGTGAACGGCCCGGACACTCCATGTACAGCCAGTGTGCCTTTATCAGCCAGTGAGGATTCCACGCGTACATGCGATACATTTTGTATTATTTAATTGTTTTTAGTGCTTGTAACTGCTAAATAAGGCACTATGGGCCCAAAGAAAGCTTCTAGTACCAGCTCTTTGGTAAAAAGGGTGAGAAACACTATAGAATTCAAGAAAAAAGCTTGTAGAAAGATACGAAAGTGGTGGTGGTAGAGGGTGGTAGTGATGGTGGTAGAGGGTGGTAGTGATGGTGGTAGAGGGTGGTAGTGATGGTGGTAGAAGGTGGTAGTGATGGTGGTAGAGGGTGGTAGTATGGGCCAACAAGTCTGCTGCAGTGCTCCTACTTTCTTATGTACACCAGCCAGGGTACTTCCCTACACACCAGCCAGAGTACTTCCCCACACACCACCCAGGGTACTTCCCCACACACCACCCAGGGTACTTCCACAGGACAGGCACCTAAAGTCAGTACCTGACCAACCGGGGTGTAGTATGTACATCAGCTTGCGTGTGGCCAGCAGTAACAGCCTGGTTGATCAGACCCTGATCCACCATGAGACCTGGTCTCAGACCAGGCGTTGACCCCCAAAATCCTCTCCAGGTAAACCAGCCAGGGTACTTTTCCCACACACCAGCCAGGGTACTTCCCTACATACCAGCCAGGGTACTTCCCCACACACACCAGGCAGGGTACTTCCCCACACACACCAGCCAGGATACTTCCCCACACACACCAGCCAGGATACTTCCCCACACACCAGCCAGGGTACTTCCCCACACACCAGATAGGGTACTTCCTCACATACCAGCCAGGGTACTTCCCCACACACCAGATAGGGTACTTCCTCACATACCAGCCAGGGTACTTCCCCCCCACATACCAGACAGGGTACTTCCCCACACACACAATTTGATTTGATTGGGACTTGTGCATGAGTGAATAGAATTATCAAAGCTTATTGCTTGGGAAGCATTGAAAATTGGGTTGGGCAAATATGATTCTGTTAGTGGGATGGTTTGTGAAGGACCTGCCTAGTATGGGTCAACAGGCCTGCTGTAGTGTTCCTGCTTTCTTATGTGCAAACATTTATGGATGAACATTACCCTGACACAGCTGTTGCAGGCCATGCTTGCAACATCTACAATGACAATGTTGTGTCCCATTTTAGGGAAATCTTAGAGAGACACCAGACACAGAGCTCTCTGGTCCAGTGACTCTCAAGCTGGTCCTAGTGGCATTAAAAAACAAAGAAGGGAAGTAACCCCAAATAAAGATTTGGTACCTAAAGTCTTTATGAAAGGGGATTCCCCTTCCAAACAATAGTACACCTCCATCCTCTCCCCTCCTCCCGTCTCATCAATCATAAGAGGGCACTCCCTCAACTACCTCAAGTCATACCTCAGCAACAGAAGCCAATATGTGTACGCAAATGGGGCAAACTCTTCTGCACAACCAATTACAGTTGGTGTCCCACAGGGAAGTGTCCTTGGCCCTCTTCTCTTTCTCCTATACATAAATGACCTACCAAATGCTTCTCAATTACTCAAACCCACACTATTTGCTGATGACACAACATACGTCTTCTCCCACCCGAGCCCAGTCACGCTAGCCAATACTGTAAATACCGAATTACAGAAAATATCTACCTGGATGAGTACTAACAAACTTACACTAAACATTGACAAAACCTACTTCATTCAGTTTGGTAACAGAGCTACAGATGTCCCTCTTAACATAATGATAAACGGATCACCTATCACAAAGCTAACAGAGGGAAAATTCTTAGGAATCCACCTTGATAATAGACTCAAATTTCATACACATATACAACAAATTTCTAAGAAAATTTCCAAGACTGTAGGCATACTATCGAAGATACGGTACTATGCTCCACAGTCAGCCCTCCTGGCCCTATATCACTCTCTTATTTACCCCTATCTCACCTATGGAATTTGTGCATGGGGCTCAACAACAAGTAACCATCTCAGACCACTAATTACCCAACAAAAGGCTGCAGTTAGAATGATAACAAATTCTCACTACAGGCAGCACACTCCACCAATATTCAATACACTCAACCTACTCACCATACAAAACATCCATACTTATTACTGCACCTATTACATACATAGAACACTCAACTCTGATATTAACCCTCCCCTCAAACATCTCCTTGCCAACCTCAACAGAACACATGACCATAACACAAGGCACAGATCACTCTTTGATATTCCTCGTGTCCATCTCACGCTATGCAAAAACTCAATGCACATAAAAGGCCCTAAAATCTGGAATTCATTACCTGTTAATATAAAAGAAACACTACCTGTTTATAAATTCAAGTCTCTTCTCAAAGATCACTTACTCACCCAAAACCAAATAAATACTGAATAACTGAACCTTATAAATTGTATATCTTAAATGTTTCTCACAATTATATCACATAAATGTTAAACCTAAAACCCAATCTAACTTTATTATTTTTTAAATTCACTACCTAACAGAATACTCCATTCTACTGAATTTACAACAATGCATGCAACCATATGACCTGTCTTTGTAATACTCACTTGTGCTTTATAGTAATCAGTTTACATTAATGTTTTTCACTGATTTCATCATTGCTTAGTTAATCTTAAGTTAATTTTAAGCCAGCCCGTAATGCTATGCATAGTATAAGTGGCTTTGGCATGCTGCTCTTATCTGTATTTTTTTTTTGTACCTCTGTAAGTGTGCTCAAATTATAAATAAATAAATAAATAAATAAATCAATAAGTCTTCAATAAAGGTAAGTGTCATTTTAGTAATGTTTTACTCTGCATGTCTCATTGTTTTCTGTGTAGGGGAATGTATATTTCACGTAGAAAAATTATTTTGTTTAATACTTTTGGGTGTCTGGAACAAATTAATTGGATTTCCATTATTTCTTATGGGGAAAATTAATTCGGATTAAGTCAGATTTGGTATAAGACACTCTCTCTGGAATGGATTAATTATATTATCTGGGGGCCCACTGTATACCGCTAAGGGGCGGATAATGGTTGAAAAGTGAACTCTGTTAATTACTGTCCGATTTCTTTCAATTTTGGTGTACATTAAGAAGCATCTTTCCATCATACATTGCTCAAGGTTCAATAAGATAGTCCAACAAACAACTGAGATCCAGTTCCCTAGATCAAGAGCAAGAGCCCCTTACCAGCATCAACGAACCTCCCTTGAGGCCCATTTGCATCTTGAAATTTTTATCGCATCTGGCAGCAAAAAATTGATCGAGCAACTGCTCGTTTCTTGAAAAACTCACATGTTGGGACACTCGTAAGTAGAGGTTCCACTATACTTGAATATGATGCTAATATCAACTTTATGGATTATTTATCTATAACAATTCATCTAATATGACATAATCAACAACATAATTAACACAGAAACATGATATATATATATATATATATATATATATATATATATATATATATATATATATATATATATATATATATATATATATATATATATTTTTTTTCCCCTTGGGGAGTACTACCCCCTGAATATGAAAAGCGAACCCTGTAATTTTTTACTGATGGTAATTCTGGTTTCCCTTTTTCTGTCTCATGAACTTTAAATTTAAAGGTTCTTTCTTCACACATTGGTCACACTACACATTGCAACAATTACCCCCTCTGGGTTTTCTTCTATTTTCTTTCTAGTTCTTATTCTTTTTTTTTCCTCTTATCTCCAGGGAAGTGGAACAGAATTCTTCCTCCTAAACCATGGTTTAAAAAGCACTAAAATGCGAAAAAAGGGCAGTAACCTCTTTTTGTATATATTACTAAATGAAAAAAGGAAAAACTTTTGTTTTCCTTTTGACCTTTTGGATGTGTTTTTGAAGAAGAGAAAAAATATTAATTTTTAAAAATATATAATTTCTAGAATGAATAAAATACCTAATATGGAGTGATGGGGGCAGAGGCGACGGGTCTCCATTCCTGTCCCCCGACTTCTGTATCTTCCATGCTCTTTTTGAAAAGGAGTGTTTGTGAGGCTAACTCGTGGTCACTAGTTTTCTGCTGCCCCAGAAAATTTGATGGTTTCAAAAGGCCCTGAGATGTTCTATGAGGGCTCCCTCAACATTGATTTTTCCCCTTTTTTAGCTTTTAACATTCAGGGAAATTCCCCGCTGCCCAATCATATTTAAAAAATGTCATTATATTTAAAGTTGGCGGTTTTTGGAGATGGACAAAAAAGTCCCTTAATGACACTAATATCAACCCCCGCATTTTTCTATCTAATTCATCTAAAAGACAAAAAAAAAAATTTTAAAACAAACCGACATATCTCTGAATAAATAAATATTTATTAAATATTCCAAAGTGTTGCTGTTTTTTTGTTAATGGGTTATGGGGACACTGGGACATCCCTTACAAAAATTGGTGGTGGGGGGGGAAAGGAAGAAGAGATAGGATGGCGGTGTTGTCAGTTGCCTTATAAGCCCCAACCCAACATTAAAAGGAAAAGTTCATGTTTCCCTTTTTTCTTTTGGGATTAATCCCATTTAATTTAAATTTACACTGTTAATTCTACACATTATCATTGGCTGGTGCAATAGATTTTCTCGATTTGTGCTGCTTTATATGCATATTGTAGAATCACTGAAAAGGGGGGTTTTTTCCCCCCTCTTCCCCCCCCTTTGGTTTTTACTTTTTTTAATTTAATTTTTTTCCCCTTTTAAAAAAAAAAAAATTTTTTTTTTTTTGTTTTTTTAAATTTTTTTTAAAAAAAAGAAAAATTTTTTTTTTTTTTAAAAAAGGGGGGAAAAAAAACCCCAAAAAAAAAACCCCCCCTAATTTTTAAATTTTTAAAATTTTTTTTAAATTTTTTTTTTTGGGCAAGGAAATTTTTTTTAATTTGGGGTTTCCCCCCCTTTTTTTTTCCCCCAAAAAAAAAAAAAAATTAAAAAAAATTTTTTTTTTAAAAAACCCCCAATTTTTTTCCCGGGAAACCCCCTTTCCCCCCCCCTTTTTCCCCCCCCCCCCGGACCAAACCCCCCCCCCCCCAAAATTTTAAAAAAAATTTTTTTTTTCCCCCCTTTTTTAAAAAAACCAAAACCCTTTCCCCCTTTTTAAAAAATTTGGGAAACCCCCTTTTAAAAAAAAAATTTTTCCCAAAAAAACCCCCCCCCCGGGCCCCCCCCTTCCCCCCCCCCGGGTTTCCCAAAAAATCTTAAACCCAAAAATTTTTAAAAAAAAAAAATTTTTTTTTCCCCCCTTTTAAGGAAAAAACTTTGGGGGCCCCCCTTTTTTTTTTAAAACCCCCCCCCCTTTTCAAATTTTTTTTTTTCCCCTTTTTAAAAAAAAAAGGGAAAACCCCCCCCTTTTTTTCCCCCCCCCCCCTTTTCCCCCAATTTTTAATTAACTTTTAAAAAAAATTTTTTAAAAAAACCCCCCTTTTCCCCAAAAACCCCCTTTTTTTTGGCCCCAAAAAATTTAAAATTTTTTTTTTTTAAAAAAAAAAAAAAAACCCCCCCAAAAAAACCCAAAAAACCCCATTTTTTAAATTTTTTTTAAAACCCAACAAAGTCAAGATGTACTTTATTGCCTTACCAACATCTTATTTAGTAGAGTGAGCCTTCAGTGCAGTCATCAAGCTTCTTTCCAAGCAAAGAAACAGACAAAATTAATGAATGTGGTGATCTAAGACTTCTTCTTAGTGTCTTCAAGCCTGAAGTTGAGAAGCTGATGTTCCTGCATCAAGCACATCCACCTCATTAAAATTGTAAAGACAATTTAATTACAAATGAGATGCGAATTTACCCGTTCATATTATTAAATAAATTAATTTACTATGTTAATTTTTTATTTGTGAAATAAATACACTTATTTATAGTGTCAGATTTGTTGTTGTTTTGAATCTGCAGTAAACATAATACCAAGAAAGAGGTGTGTTTATATGGCAGGAGGGGGGGACCGCTAGGGAAGTGGCCTGAGAGCCAAGGGGGCAGCAACCTGAAAAAGTTTTGGAACCACTAGACTTGATAAATGTGTAACCAAGTGTTCACACTGAAGCAAGTAGGTAAACATTACTGTGACCTCAATAATCTATGAAGAAACAAACTTCACTTTGATTATTAATCCCAGAAACTCATGATTACAAACAAATCAGAGAGTTCATGACCCAGAGAAACCTAAGAAAGTCAGATAGTATGGCTTAGTTGTATCTGGATCCATAAATCTTTTCCTAGGAATTACTACATACCTATAATGTCAACTAATTTCCAGGTGTCTACGTATTTACCACAAGACGAGAAGGGGTAGTGTGTGTTACGATGTTTGCCCGCATGACTTGTTATCATAATTCAACTTTAAAGAAATAACTGCTTGTCTGTTCTCTTTGTAATGGGTAAATTTATTATTTGTATCCCTTTAATGTCCTCATAGTATATACAGTGGACCCCCGCATAACGATGGCATCACATAGCGATTATTTCGCATACCGCTTACTTTAATTGCAAAAATTTTGCCTCACATACCGCTTAAAAACCCGCTTACCGATTTTCTTCCGAGACGCGCTCACATGTTCCGCCGGTGGCATTGTTTACCAGCCAGCCTCCGCGGTAACATCCAAGCATACAATCGGAATATTTCGTATTATTACAGTGTTTTCGGTGCTGTTTCTGGAAAATAAGTGACCATGGGCCCCAAGAAAGCTTCTAGTGCCAACCCTGTGGTAAAAAGGGTGAGAATTAGTATGGAAATTAAGAAAGATTTTGAAGGGTTTGGGGCTAACCCTGAGAAGCCTATGCCAGTTGTGGAATCCATTGTGCCTACTTCAAAAATTAAGGAAATGTGTGCACAGTGGGTTGAACTGCAAACCTTTATGGATGAAAATCACCCTGACACAGCTGTTGCAAGCCGTGCTGGTGACTATTTCAATGACAATGTTGTGGCCCATTTTAGACAAATCGTAAAGGAACGGGAGGTACAGAGCTCTATGGACAGATTTGTTGTGCGACAGAGGTCCAGTGACTCTCAAGCTGGTCCTAGTGGCATTAAAAGAAGAAGGGAAGTAACCCCGGAAAAGGACTTGCTACCTCAAGTCCTAATGGAAGGGGATTCCCCTTCTAAACAGTAAGAAGATAATGCTCTCCCCTCCTCCCATCCCATCAATCATCACCAGATCTTCAATAAAAGTAAGTGTCATGTAAGTGTGCATGCCTTTTTCAGTTTGTGTGTATTAAAATTAACATTTCATGTGGTAAAAAAAATTTTTTTTCATACTTTTGGGTGTCTTGCACGGATTAATTTTATTTCCATTATTTCTTATGGGGAAAATTCATTCACATAACGATTATTTCGCATAACAATTACCCCTCTTGCACGGATTAAAATCGTTAACCGGGGGTCCACTGTACAATGAAACCTTGGTACTTGAACAGCTCCGTACTTGAACAATTCAGTATTTGAATGCTTTGTTAGGTAAACAAATCACTCGGTAGTCAACTGTTTGTTCGGCACTCAACCATACAAACATGACCTACTTTTTTGGTGTTTTTTTTTATATTACGTATTTGTATAAATAAGTCACCCTGGGGCCTTAGAGGGTTAGTGATAACAGCCAACCAAAAAGAAAATTGGTTGGGAAAAATTCATTCTGTACTCGAACAGATTAGCACTCGAAGAGCCTTCTGGAGCCAATTAACCCTTTGACTGTTGCAACCCCCAATCCTGAGGTGTCTCCTGGTGTCGCAAAATTTAAAAAAAAAAAATTTTTTTTTTTTTATGAAATGATAGAGAATCTTTTCCCGATTGTAATGACACCAAAAAAACGAAATCTGATGGAAAACTGACGGAATTATGCTCTCGCGAAGTTAGCGACCTCGGCGCAGTTTACAAATCGGCGATTTCGCCCACTTTGAGCCCTATTGTCGGCTAATTCCATTGTTCCAGTCGCCCAAACTCATAGCTATTTCTTTAGAACTCCATTTTTTCTATCGACTGAGTACAAGAAACTGCCCATTTACCGATTTCAACTACCTAATAATGTGGTCAGAAATTTGCAATTTGGCCAATTTCATGAAAACTAAAAAATATGACAATTTCAAAATAAGGTCCAGAATGAACAATGCAGACATTCCTGGCTCTAAAATAACATTTTCTTTGTTCATCAGTCACGTCTCCAGGCCCCTCTGATATTACTCTTGCTTTCTATTTTGAATTTTTATTCAAACAAAAAATAGAAGACTTACTATTATGCAGACTACTGCAATACTGTAATAATTGTATAAATAACGTCAACCCATTCATGACTGCATATTAGAATGGCTAGTTGGACATTTATTGAACAATGGCATCATTTGTTTACTTTTGAACATTGGCAAAAATCAAACATTTCCCCTACTTTGAGCTCCATTTCAAGGTTCTTTTTATAGTAAAATCAATCAAAATCACCTCTATTTCTATAATATGTTTTCCATTCTATCAAATGAGACCAAGAAAATGAGAATACAACCATAAATACTATACAAAAATAGACCACAAAGACGGCATTTTAATTAAAAAAAAACGGTCGGAGTTTTTTTTTCTCATTATGCACTGCGTGCTCCAGGATTTTTTTTTATATGGTGCACACTGACCACACAGACCCATTCTCTCACATGTGGGCCTACCAGCTTTCTCCTGCTTGATTTGAAGCCGCTAGAATTTATGAGTATATATACATCAAACACGGTACCTCGTAAGACATATATATACGGCTGCGACAGTCAAAGGGTTAAGTTCGAGTGCTGAGGTTCCACTGTATAAACAAATAATAATTACAGCCTCTCCTCACTTAGCAACGTACTCACTTACCGACAACTTGGAGTTACAACAGGCTCTCTGACCTAGTATGCATACCTAAATAATGTACGTTTGAGCTGATTTCCTCTATTCTATTTGTTACATATACAGTAAACTACTGTATAAACATTTTAAAATATCCCAGAAATGTTATAAATGCTGCAATATCAAAGATGGTTGACACAAACCCACTACCATTATAGTATGCTCCTCACTTAATGACGAATTTGTTTACCAACGTGGTCTTTGGAACAGAACTCCATCGTTAAATGAGAATAAGCTGTATTGACACTGAAGTCTTAAGTTAGGCCTAAGCTTGCATGAAATGCTCTGCATAGCCATGGGTTTTCTGCCTGCACAACTAAATGTCACCCATCTCTGTACAAATATTGTATCATGTGGAAATAAATCTTTGACTCTGCAATGCTTCACCCTGCCTGGGACTGTACCTGGGTCCTTCAAATTGTGATTCAAATACACAACTCTAGGAATTGTCATACTGCACAGAAACGTAAATTTTAGCAAACCTATCTACACACTATAATATGGGAAAGGACATGACAAAAACATCCTACATTAACCCTTTCAGGGTCGGTGTCATACTAGTACGGCTTGCACACCAGGGTTGGTGCCGTACTAGTACGCGTAAATTCTAGCGCCTTCAAATATAGTGAGAGAAAGCTGGTAGGCCTACATATGAAAGAATGGGTCTATGTGGTCAGTGTGTGCAGTATAAAAAAAAGTCCTGCAGCACACAGTGCGTAATGAGAAAAAAAAAAAACTCCGACCGTGTTTTTGGTTTAAAACAGGGAGTTTGCAGTGTATTTTCATATGGTATTTATGGTTGTATTTTCGTTTTCTGGTCTCATTTTATAGAATGGAAGACATATTACAGAAATTGAGATGATTTTGATTGGTTTTACAATGAAAAGTACCCTGAAATTTAGCTCAAAGTAGCAGATATGTTCGATTTTTGCGAAAGTTCAAAAGTAAACAAATCATACCACGCATCCAATACACATCAACTGGTGAGTCTAATATTCCTTCACAAGTGTGCTGATATTATTTATACCATTTCTACACTAATGCAGTAGCCTGCATAACAGTAAATCTTCTATTTTATGTGAGAATAAAAATTCAAAGTGGAAAGCAAAAGAAATGTAAGAGGGGCCTGGGGATGTGACTAATGAACAGAGAAAATGTTATTTTAGTGCCAGGAATGTCTGTCTTGTTTGTTGTGGACCCTATTTGGAAATTGGCATCTTTTGAAATTTGTGTGAAATTGGCAAAATTGCTAATTTCTGACACTTTATTGGATAGTTGAAATTGGTAAATGGGTGGTTTCTTGTACTCATTTGATAGAACAAACGGAGTTCTAGCAAAGTAGTTATGATTTTTGTCGACTGGTACATTGGAATTGGCCAAAAATAGGGCTCCAAGTGAGTGAAATCGCCGATGCATAATATTGTCGAGACCGCTAACTTCACGAGAGCATAATTCCATAAGTTTTCCATCAAATTTCATACTTTTGGTGTCATTATGATCGGGAAAAGATTCTCTATCATTTCATAAGAAAAAATAATTTTTATTTTTTCAAAAAATTTTTGACCCTGAGAACAAGTTTAGGAGAGGGCCTCTCAACCCTGAAAGGGTTAATACCAAGATGCACAGCAAAGACTTCAGTGAAAAATTAAACACTGATGACAGGACACCAGGACCATTTCTGCTCCTGCATAACAACAAATGGTAATGACAAATATGTAAACACAGATAAATCTGTCAATTGAACATGCTGTTTTGACCTAACATTTTAGAGCAGTCAAGAAACTCTGCATTCCCAGAGGTCAAATTTCTAATGTATTACTAATCTGATCAATATTGACATTCATAAAAAATAATGACAGAATAGAGAGAGACTTAACATGGAAAAGTCACAGCCTGAGAACAGCTGGATAATCAACTTTATTCACTGGCTGCCTATCACAAAAAGTTAGATAAATGAAAGTTGCAAATAAAGAGGAAAGCCTGCAAAACTGCAGAGATGACTGTACTGTAAGAATTTTGCTGACAGTCTCTAGCTTTCAATAATAATTACCATAGGAGGAAATACAGAAAAACTACAAAACTCATTTCTAAAACAGTCAGTGCCATTATAATTTATAGAGTGCAAGTTTTAACAAAT
This sequence comes from Cherax quadricarinatus, assembly GCF_038502225.1. NCBI lineage: Eukaryota > Metazoa > Arthropoda > Malacostraca > Decapoda > Parastacidae > Cherax > Cherax quadricarinatus. The sequence continues at coordinate 45,182,020 of NC_091304.1, forward strand.
GCAGTTGAATAGCATGTGCTTTTGACATGCTACTGAATTACCGGCACATTTTTTTCAGCTATATTTGCAAAAAACTGTACTATACAAAAGAGGTTTATAATAGAGTAAACTGTACTTGTGGCCAATTTAGAGTACGCTGGACCTCCGACCAACGAAGGCATCGTCTAACGAAAAAAATCGCCTAACGAAGAATTTCAGCAAAAAAATTTTGGCCCGACCAACGAAGAAAAACTCAACTAACATCATTCGTCCCGAACACGTCCATGTGTCCATCTGGCCTGAGCGTGCCTTAGCTGCCCTGCCTTCAGTTAGTGTGCCAGTGTTTACAAGCCAGTGAGGTTACTTCCACCCATACATTCGGTACATTTTGTATTATTCCAGTATTTTTAGTGCTTGTATCTGCTAAATAAGCCACCATGGGCCCAAAGAAAGCTTCTAGTGCCAACCCTGTGGTAAAAAAGGGTGAGAATTACAATCGAAATGAAGAAGGAAATAATAACAAAGTACGAGAGTGGAGCGCGTGTCTCTGAGCTGGCCAGGTCGCATAACAAACCCCAATCAACCATCACTACTATCTTGGCCAACAGAAGGGCAATCAAGGAAGCTGTTGTTGCGAAAGATGCATGTATGTTTTCAAAACAGAGATCGCAAGTACTCGAAGATGCTGAGAGACTGTTGTTGTTGTGGATAAACGAAAAACAGATATCAGGAGATAGTATTTCCCAATCAATCATATGTGAAAAGGCAAGGCAGTTGCATGATGATTTAATTAAAAAAATGCCTACAACTAGTGGTGATGTTACTGAATTCAAGGCTAGCAAAGGTTGGCTTGAGAGATTTAAGAATTGCAGTGGCATACACAGTGTGGTAAGGCATGGTGAGGCTGCCAGTTCGGACCAAAAAGCAGCTAAAAACTATGTGCAGGAATTCCAGGGGTACATAAAGGCTGAAAAATTAAAACCCCAACAAGTGGTTAATTGTGACGAAACAGGTCTGTTTTGGAAGAAAATGCCAAACAGGACCTACATTACACAGGAGGAAAAAGCACTGCCGAGACACAAGCCTATGATAGACAGGCTAACTTTAATGTTGTGTAGTAATGCTAGTGGGGATTGCAAAGTGAAGCCTCTATTCGTGTATCACTCGTGTGTGATGTGGAGAGCAAACAGTAAGGCATGGGTCACTAGGGACATTTTCTATGATTGGTTTTATCATGTGCTTGGTCCCACTGTGAAAAATTACCTCCTGGAAAATAAATTGGACCTCAAGTGCCTCCTGGTATTAGACAATGCTCATGCTCATCCTTCAGAGTTGACAGAGTGAATTTCAGGGGAGTTGAGTTTTATCAAAGTGAAATTCTTGCCTCCAAATACCACTCCTCTCCTCCAGCCCATGGGCCAGCACGTCATTTCAAATTTCAAAAAACTGTACACCAAAGCAGTGTTTCAAAAGTGCCTTGAAGTGACCTCAGACACTCGACTGACCCTAAGAGAGTTTTGGAAAGATCACTTTAGTATCCTCAATTACATAAACCTTATAGGTAAGGCTTGGGAGGGAGTGACTACCAGGACCTTGAACTCTGCTTGGAGGAAGCTGTGGCCAGAATGTGTAGAAGAGAGAGATTTTGAAGGGTTTGGGGCTAACCCTGAGAAGCCTATGCCAGTTGTGGAATCTATTGTGGCATTGGGGAAGTCTTTGGGGCTGGATGTTAGTGGGGAGGATGTGGAAGAGTTGGTGGAGGACAACGATGAAGAACTAATCATTGATGAGCTGCAAGAGCATCTACAACAGCAAGAGGCCACAACTGAGGAAACTGCTTCAGAGGAGGGGATAGAGAAATTGAGGAAATTGCCTTCTTCAACGATTAAAGGAAATTTGTAAAATGTGGATGAAGGTGTAAACCTTCATGGAAGAAAATCACCCTGACACAGCTATTGCAAGCCGTGCTGGTGACTTTTACAATGACAATGTTGTGACCCACTTCAGAAAAATCTTAAGGAATGCGAGGCACGGAGCTCTATGGACAGATTTTTGGTGCGACAGAGGTCCAGTGACTCTCAAGTTGTTACCAGTGGCATTAAAAGAAGAAGGGAAGTAACCCTGGAAAAGGACTTGGTACCTAAAGTCCTTATGGAAGGGGATTCCCCTTCCAAACAATTGTAAACTCCTCCATCATTTTCCCTCCCATCTCATCACTCATCACTACACCTTCAGTAAAGGTAAGTGTCATTTATTCTTCATTTAGTACAGTATTTATTGTGCATGTATACTTCTTTCTCTATGCATGAAAATGTATATTTAATGTGAATTTTTTTTTTCATACTTCTGGGTGTCTGGAACGGATTAATTCTATTTACATTATTTCTCATGGGGAAAATTAATTCGACTAGCAATAAATTCCCTTAAAGATAAGCTCTCTGGAATGGATTAATATCATTAGTCGAGGGTCCACTGTATTCTTCTGACTTCGCAGCGGAGAATAAAGGGTGATGTCTTAAACATAGAATTTACCCCAATATACAGGGAAGAAACCCTTCAGCTAAAACTCGTAGATTTAACCTAAGTTTGTTTAATGCAACTCAGATTTCCCTAATGTATGTATACCTCAAAGCTCACTAACTCCAGCACACCTCAGAGCTCACTAACACCAGTACGCCTCAGCACTCACTAACACCAGTACGCCTCAGCACTCACTAACACCAGCACACCTCAGAGCTCACTAACACCAGCACACCTCAGAGCTCACTAACACCAGCACACCTCAGAGCTCACTAACACCAGCACACCTCAGAGCTCATTAACACCAGCACACCTCAGAGCTCACTAACACCAGCACACCTCAGAACTCACTAACAGCAGCACACCTCAGAGCTCATTAACACCAGCACACCTCACAGCTCATTAACACCAGCACACCTCAAGAGCTCACAAACACCAGCACACCTCAGAGCTAACTAACACCAACAAACCTCAGAGCTCATTAACACCAGCACACCTCAGAACTCACTAACACCAGCACACCTCAGAACTCACTAACACCAGCACACCTCAGAACTCACTAACACCAGCACACCTCAGAGCTCACTAACACCAGCACACCTCAGAACTCACTAACACCAGCACACCTCAGAGCTCATTAACACCAGCACACCTCAGAACTCACTAACACCAGCACACCTCAGAAACACCAGCACACCTCAGAATTCACTAACAACAGCACACCTCAGAACTCACTAACACCAGCACACATCAGAGCTCACCAACACCAGCACACCTCAGAGCTCACTAACACCAGCACACCACAGAGCTCATTAACACCAGCACACCTCCCCAACCCAGCCACCCCCAGGCTCTAACACCCACCCCTCGGGGAACTGGCCCACCTGGGGGCCCCTAAAAAGCACACCCCCAGAACTCCCCAAAGGCACACCTCGGGGCTCCCCAGGCACACCCCCAGAACTAACGCAACCCCCAGGCTCACAAACACCAGCACACCCCCGGTTTACACCCAGCACCCTCAGAACTCACTAACACCAGCCACCCCCAGACTAAACACCAGCACCCTTAGAACTACCAAACCCCGACACCCAGACTAACACCTTTAAACCCCAGAACTAACACCAGCACACCTCGAACTAACCCAGCACCCCAGAACTAACCACACCTCGAACTAAAACCGCACATAGAACAAACCACACCCTGGGAACAAACACCAACACACCGATTAAAACTGCTTTTTTCCATTAAAAAGACATTTTGGTGTTAACTGGGCAAAACACGTTTAGCCCAGGGCTGTGAATCGACCCCTTTCCCCCAAAACGGTGGTACGTTTGAAAACACGGCGGATGCGTTTAGCACGCTGGTCGCTTGGCGGCACTCAGCGTAGGGGGCCCGGGGATACTCGGCGTGAAAAGGGCCAGCGGGGATCTCGCGTGAGGAAGCAGTCCGGGGGATCCAGGGGAGAAAGCTTGGGCACGCTTTAAGAAAGTGACACACCCCCGACCTTGTTTACATCTGTGACGTCACGCAGCGATTGCAACATATTTACATCATAAGTTTTTTTTTTCCCCATTGATCTTATATAGTAACTTGTGTATAATATAACCTAGAGTAATGTAGTAAAATTAATAATGCAATATATTACCATCAGTAATCATTATTATTTTTTTATTTATTTTTTTTTTTATTTAAACGTTATAAAATATAATAGATATTAGAAAAATTGATATAAATATATAAAAAAAGAGGCATTATCAGTGCTCTTTTCCCGGCAAAGTAACACTATTCAAAAGATTTGATTTCCCCTAACTAATAACAATAAAAAAAACAATCTTCCATTACTTTTTTTTTATAATGTATAATGCAAAGCTTTTACAATACTATGACTCCCCCCCCAACATTTACGTTTTGTTTTTTATACCAAAAAGTCCCCAAAACAATGATAAAATTCTTTAACGTTTTATATACTTACATTATCTTTTTTATTTTAAAAAATTACAATGCATTAATAAAAAAAAGAATTGGGTCCCCCCAAGAAAAAATAATTTACTTTTTTGCAATACACTTACGTTTATCTATGAGCGACATGAATTATAGCCCCACAACATCAAAAATATTAAAAAACTTTTAAAATCGCAACTTTATTTTAACAATTTTTTTAAAAACACTACTTTATATAGTGAACAATGTCAAACAATGTGATAACTGTACACGGGATATTGAAATACCCCTTTATAATATACCAAAATTTATATTATTAAACACGTATTGTCTTGCTACAAAATCTGGGATGTTTATTGACTGTTTCAGAGCAATTTTAGACTTTTTTCCACTATGGTTAAGAATACAACTTTAAAGCCTCTAATCAATTATAACCCCTCTTTTCGGAAACTATTTTTAATAATCATATTCTATACCCAAAAATTTTTCCCCCCCTTTTTCAGAGACCGTCCACCCAGCCATTCAACACTAATTCCCCAACCCTCTCAGCCCCTTACCTCAAACGATCCGGAAAATCTTCCCATCTCCTCACTACCTCTTTATACACTTTTGTTTTTAAAATGTCCTCTAAAGCCCTTTTTTCGTTCCTCCCCCCCCTCCTCATCACCACGATAAAAAGACAAATCTAAAAATCGGGCCCTCCTCCCACTTCCCCCACTCCTCTATTCCAAAACCCCTTTCCACAAATTCCACCCACCATACCCAACATTGCTAACCATGACTTCCTCTCGATATGCTCAAGAAATACACCACATGGTATGTTTTCCCTCCCCCCCACAAAAAAACATTGAGACTGCAAATTTCCCATCTATACAGTCTACTTTGGGAAAAATCCTTTAAAAAACCTATCATAGTTTCCTTCCCCCTTGACTTCCCCCGAACTTCTGAAGTCTCCCCAGATTCTTTTCAATTATATAAGGGAAAAAACAGTCCCTTCAACACCCTTAAACCCTCCCAACCCCCAAAACCCCTTAAATTTTCCCGGTTTCTTGTAATAAGTACCCAACATCCATACCCCTCTTTCCCCTCCCCCAAAACCCCCGCCTCATTTTCCCATCACTTCTCTCACCGACCCCCGTTCCCCCAATCCCCAGATAAAAATGTTTACGTACTTTCGTCTGCTCCCCGGAATTTAAAACTAAACCCCTTGCCATCGGTGTCATTAAACCCGTCTCCCTCAGCCAATGACAAATCCCCATATAAAATTCATATTTTCCTTTGCACTTCCCCACATTTTTCCCATAAAGGGGCCCCAACCCACGTGCAAATTTTGGGGAAAAGGGGTTATAACTAAATGACTTCTGTTGTTATAAAATGTTCTTTCCCTAACCTCAGCAATTCTTTACCCCCTTTTAAAATTTGTCTCAGTCCCCCCCTCCCCCTCTGCAATACCCAAAAAATTTTTTATCTGCTCTACCCCTTTCCATTTTTTTTTCCCATTTCCTCCCCCCTTACCTCTAGTAATTTCGACTTCCCCTTTCATTCATACCTGTTGCCCCACAAAATTTTTAAAATTCTTTTTTTTTTACCCTTTCCCCCCCACTAAGATTCGTGTCACCCCCATAACCAACTATCCCTCCCCTAATTTTACCCCCCCTCCCCCCAAACATTCTAAACCTATATAATGGGTCTTGCAAACTGCAAATGGGATCTGAAAAATGGGCCCCCCCCCTTTACCCATAAAACCCATCCCCACCCCCTTTAAATTTTTGCCTCTTTTCTGCACCTCTAAAAAAATTTTCGTGAATTTTCCCCCCTGCCCCAATCTTCCTCATGATCTCCATAATTCTCTCTCTCAACAATCTCCCCCTTCAACCCAAGCAAGCATCCACCATCCATCTCCTCTTCTATATAATTTTTCCCCCCCATGCCCACTATTGGGTTTTCCCGGGAAAACCCCTCTGTCCCCATCTAACCTTCCCTATTCTTTTAACTTTCCTAAACCCAAACTTTTCCCCCGGGGTAAACCCCCTTTAATCTGGGGTGCTTTCTGTATTCCCCCGGAACCTTTCCCTGTTTTGGAGCTCATGCTTCCTTTTCCTTCATTCTTATCAACTGCCCGGGAAATTTCCCTTTTGCATCCCCTTTAAATAAAATTATTTGGGTTCCCTCTATCCCGGTGCTTTCCCCCTCATCCCTTTTTAAACCGTCCCCCCCTTCATCTATACCCTTCATCGCTCTTCTGGACTTGGTTTTTTTTTCCCCTTTTTTAAAATTTTTTAAACTGCTTTTTCCTGTTTCCCCATATATTCTCAAAACCCCTTATCAATAACCCTATCTTTCAAGGTTACTAACCTCGTCCCTTTTAACCCCCCCATCCCTATGTACGTCCAACTTTTCATGCTTTTCTTTTCCGGTCTTTAACCCTAAAACAGGGGATGGCTTTTCTATAAAACATCTTAATCCACCCCATTTCTCTCACCATCAAATTTGATTCCCTTTTTTTTAATTTCCGTGCCCTCAATCTCTTTTACTGGGGTAAACCCCACTAAAACCTTCTGCCTTTTCAGCTGCCCTTCCAAATATCTCTTGCCCTATTTCCATTGACTTACCTCCCCTTTTTCTCATATAAAATTTTTTTTTCCTGGTTTTGGGTATTCCTCCCCCCCATCATATATCCCCTTTTCCCTTTTACCCTCCGCTCACCACTAACAAAAATATCCCCTCCTCCCGCTCATCTACAATTCCCCTTATTTAAAATCGTGCCCTTTAAAACCTCCCCCCCCCATCCAGACCCTCCCCTATGATCTAAAAACTCTTTATAGTTTTTGTAGTAGCCACCTGTAACCCGGAAGCATAAATCGTCTGTCGTCGCTATCCTCTCCTCCCTAAAACTCCCTTCCCCCCCCTAAATATCTTACGCTTTACATCAGCCCTTAGGCCGTTAACATTTAAGGTTAGACACTTAAATATGCTATCGGGGGCTTACCAATCGACCGATATCCTTGCGTTTCCTTACGTTTTTGCTGAACATTCTTTTCACATTGTCCTTTCTTTGCCTCACCCTTCCTCTGCCCCTTTCCCCCCCCCCCTGTTATTTTTTTTTTCACATCCACTGATAGTTTCTTACCAGTTCGTTGCGCTGGTGTGAGGACATCATCACTATCAGAAGCCCCTGCCTCTCTCTTACGTGATGCCTCTACTATGTGCATTCCCTCATCTCCACATTCTACGTTGTGTACTTCAACCACAACCTCACTAATCCTGTTTGATTGCCTATCCCTATTACCCACATTACTCACCTCTTCAAATCCTTCCTCACCTATAAGTTTCCCATCTGACACCATGCTTAGTGTCTCGCCCTCATTCTGATTACCTAAGAATTCTTGAATAACATTATCTATTGTAGCCGTAACCTGACTACCCAAATCCACTCGTCTCACCTCATCCTCCAAACTCATATTCTCAATAACCTGAGAGACCTCCGGTAATGTTACACATTCTTCCGGATTGTCCTCCACGATTTTACTCCATGTTCTATTATCTTGAAGATGCTCCCCTGTAGACTGGGTCGTCACCTCTCTCTCCTTCCACACACCTTTTCCCTCTCCATATTTCTCAGGTGTCGATCGACGAGGACACATTGCTGCTATATGATCAAAGGCTCCACACAGTCTACAGGTTCGTCTTTGCCCCGCATATGTTACATATACCTGTATTCTAAAGTCACTCAGAGTCACATATGAAGGTATAGATTTGCGCAAAGACATTTTGAGGGTAAAGGAGCCCTCACGCAGTCCAGCATACATATCATCAGACCACCTTCCAACTGATGCCTGATGTATAACACCATACTCGTTGAATGTTGCTTTTATATCTTCTTCATCCGCTTCAAATGGGACATTCCGTAACTTTACCCAAGTATAATACTTGGATACGTCCCTCATTCGTACTTCCAAACCAGGATTAACCTTCATACACACGTCTTGGTATTTTTCCACCATCTTGTCATATGTCGCAGCCGTCACAAATTTCACAAATATCCTTGTTGCTCCATTTAAGGCAATACCATACAGATCGTCTTTGTTGATGCAGTAGGTATCCCGTAGTATAGCAGGCAGCATAACAGAAGCATTGGTTTGATAAACCGCTCCTTTCAACACCTCAATACACACAGTGTTGATTCTCCGCCTGATAGCCTGCGCCATCTTGTGAAAATCACTCAGTGCTACCAACAGGTGCTAGCTCAACCGCCAACGTCCGTCCTCCACCAAGGCTGAGTGACGAATGCAGGAGCAAGGCGCAGCACAACCTCACGGCCCTAGAGCGATGAGGTCAATAATTTTTATTTATTTATCGCAATTTAGACCTGCCTAGCATGAGCCAATAGGCCTGTAGTTGCTCGTTTTTAGGCGCTTTTTTGTGTACTCACCTGTAAGTGGTTGCAGGGGTCGATTCACAGCTCCTGGCCCTGCTTCTTTCCTGGTGGTTATTAGGTCCGCTCTCTCCCTGCTTCAAGAGCTTTATCATACCTCTTGAATACACAGGAACACAGTAAATGACCATATTACCTGTCTTTGTAATACTCATTTTTGCTAAATTGTTATCTGTTTACAATAATTTTTACCACTGAATATATCATTGCTTAGTTAATCTTAAGTTAATTTTAAGCTGCCCATAATGCTCTGCATACAAGGGGCTTTGGCATGTTGCACTTTAATAATTGTATTCCTTTGTACTTCCCTGTATCATGCTCAAATAAATAAATAAATAAATAAATAAATAAAGCAATGTATGGATCCTGCATCCACTACCTCATTTTTTGTGTTCTGTGTTAGGAACCCGAAAATCCATCTGCCTACCTTCCCCGTAATGCCCATGACCTTCATTTGTCAAACACCTTTGCAAAATCTGTGTAAATCACACCTGCGTTTTGGTCGTCTTTCAACTCCTCCTTAATTCTGTCATAATGGTTCAGCAGCTGTGACATGACCGTCCTGCTCTAATACCATGACGGTTCGGGTGATGATGGTTGTGCTGCTCCATGAAATTTCTAATCGCCGCCTCATCGCTCTTTAGAAGATTTATGACGTAGGAAGTTAGTGCTACTAGTCTGTAATGTTTAGCTATTGCTGTACTATCTCCCTTATGTAAAGGAATTATGTCTGCACTCTTTCAGGCCCCCGGTATTTCACCAAAGAATATTGAGGGCTCGTGCTAGTGGTTAGTTTTAGTTTAATATGTTTATTATGCACCCCATACCCATCCTGTGGGCGGTAGTCAAAAGATTACAGAGGTACATAATGGGTCCAGGGACTGGGCCTCAAAGTTTTGATAGCTGAGCAAGTTACAGAGGTAATGAATTCACAATTTACAAAGGTAATGAACTCACAATTTACAAAGGTAATGAACTCCAGGTAGGTCTAGTCACAATCATGACAAGTTACAAAGGTATTTACAGATTACAGAGGTACACAATGGGTCCAGGGACCGGGCTCCAAAGTTTTGATGGCTGAACTAGGTACAAGGTAATGAACTCACAAGTTACAAAGGTAATGAACTCACAAGTTACAAAGGTAATGAATACTGTAAGAATGGTTACTTACGTTTATACATGGCTGCAATCATGAACAAATTTTAGAGTAATGAGCAATTCACACTTCCACACCCGGTCACAACTGTAGTGAGTTATTGGTGCAAATGTTGATTGCTGAGTCTCTCTTTCTCTCTCACACACACACACATACAAATTCATACACACACACACATAAACACACACACACACACACACACACACACACACACACACACACACACACACACACACACACACACAAACTCATACACACACACGCACACACACTCATACACACACACACACACTCATACACACACACACACACTCATACACACACACACACTCATACACACACACACACTCATACTCACACACACACACACACACACACACACACACACACACACACACACACACACACACACACACACACACACACTCACACACTCACACACACAAACACACACACACACACACACACACACACACACACACACACACACACACACACACACACACACACACACACACATGCACATATGTGGTAATGCTTTATTTACAGCTAGCAAAGTCAGGGTATTTCTCCAGAATGGTCTGTAATATACCACTGTGGATAAAATACTTAGCCATTTCTTGAACACTTCTGAGTGAGTTGTTTCTAAATTCGTGCTAGTGGTACTTTGCACTTCTTTATAAACAGAACATTCCATGACTCTGGTCCAGGTGCTGAGTGAGTGGGCATGTTTTCCATTTCTTTTTCGAAAACTATGGGATTTGTACTAATGTCAGTTAGTTGGTCTGTGCGGCCTTCTTCTGGGGTGAAAAATATTTCTGCATTTCTTACCTTGCTGTCATGTAGTGGGTTGCTGAACACCAACTCATACTGTTCTTTTAGAATTTCACTCATTTCCTCTTCATCGTCAGTGTGTAAAATAATTTCCCAAAAATTATGCTGTATAAATAAACCTGATTAATTCATTACTATTGCTCTAAAGTGTATTTTTAAAAGAAGAGAATCGAGAGGGAAGCTCTGCGCCTGCGCTGAGGACCAGAGAGAGACGCCATTAGTTTTTTTTTTAATATGGTATAGGCACTCTAATGTAATGTGCTTAATTTTCGTCGCTCTAGGGGTTATATTGGGCTTAAAACATCTCAAATAGGAGCCAAAATTGTTGGATGTGCAGTCCTGCATAATTTGAGCATTAAGCAGATGTACAGGACAGCTCCAGGAACCCCAGTTAAGTGTCTTATGTTTATGTCTAGAAGTTCTGGCCAGAAAATTCTTCATAAATGTAGACAGGGGTGGTTTTTGAGTATGATACACAGTAATCTCCAGACAAATTGGTGAGTGTTATGAGTATAAATTCTTCTTCTGTTATATAAATGTGTATATGTAATCATTTATTAATTTTAATATACAGTCCACAAATTTATATTAAATTTTACCAGAATTCCTGGTGATGTACATTTCATTCCTACTTGTCTATGTAACTTTGATAAATAATAATTATCTTTGTTACCATTTACTGGTATGTATCTAATGAGATACATACAAGTAAATTTAATTTTCCACAATTAGTTGCCCATTGGTCCTTCTTTGAACCGGATGTAATTAGTGAAATCATTAATTAGTGAATTAATTACTTAATAATTATATGTGAAATGACAGAAGGAGGCAGATGTTAGGTCCACAAATTTACTTAATGTGTAGTGGATTATAATTATTACAATACTAAATTTGCTAAGCCAAAGCCTGGCTAGGATTATATTAATGTGTATATTAATTTTGCTATGCCAAATCCTGGCAAAGATTTATGTTAGTGTATTTGTATAATATTAATTTTGCTAAGCCAAGCCTGGCCAAGATTTATATTAGTGTATGTGTAATTGCTAAGCTCAAGTGTAGCTAAAATTATTAATGTATATTTAAAGTTTATATTATAATTTTCTTACATGTAATTGCTAAGCTCAAGTGTAGCTAGGATTTATTCAAAGGTAAGTTGTAATATTTACCTTTATGAAGTGCATAATTAAGTACATAATCAGTGTTATTAATTAAGTTGAATACATTGCACCATGGGTGAAAATGAGGAAATTAATGTAGGAGACAAACACATGGAAGTTAGAGCAAAAAAAATCATCATTGCAGGCTAGAAAGGGTCATGTAACAAAGGCATACAATAAATGTTTGGAAGTAAAGAATAAAAAAACTGTGAATACTGATGATTTAAAATTGTATTTAGATGCTTTAGGGAATAGATATGATTCATACAAATAATATTACAACAAATATGAAGGAGATTTGTTAGTAAACTGTGTAGATGAGACTGAAGTAAATCTTATGATTAATCAGTATTATGAATTATAAGAAAAGATTCTTTCTTGTAAAAGTCAGGCTTTGAATAAATTAAAATGTGTAAACCAGGTAGTTAATCGATGTATTCCAATAAATAAGATGTCTTTGCCAAAACTTCCAGAATTATGTTTACCTGTATTTAATCCTGGAGAAAATTGGGAGGAGTTTTGGTCAACTTTTAAAGTAGCTGTGCATGATAGGAGTGACCTAGTATGTGTAACTAAATTATTTTACCTCAAAGGACAGATAAGAGGAGATGCTCACATGCTCATACAAGCCTTTCCCAATGTAGATGACTCTTACAAGGAAGCAGTTGACTTGTTGAAGGTCACTTATGGTAATATAGAACAAAGTAGGTTAGATCTAGTGAATATCATTGTTAATTTAAAATCTCCAGATCACACTTACAAAGGTTTACAGCAGTTTAGAGTTAAACTGGAGAGCACTCTCAAAACTTTAAGTAATAAATATAATCTGAAGGAATCAGACTGGTTATTGAGTGCCATTGTACAGAATAAATTAAGCTGTAAAGCACTTGAATGGCTCTCGAACAAGTATCACAAAGGTTATTTTGGTCTGGAGGAAATAAGACTAGGTCTACAAGAATTAATTGTGCAGTTGCAGACCAGCCAACTAACTCATTTTAAAGATGCAACACATAATAACTCTGAGGTATCTGTCAAGTTTCACAAAGGGAAAAATTATCCCAATGTTAATAATCAAAATTCATTTCCTAAAACGAGTTGCATAGGTGCATATCAAGTAGCAGGAATCAGAAATAATGATTCTCCACAAGATAAGAAGAATAAGTACCCTCCTAAGGGTAGCCCAGTTAATAAGAAACCAGTCAAAGAAAAGAGAGATTGTCTCTTCTGCAAGGGTACTCATTTTTCTAAGAATTGCAATGCATACAATTCATGGAATGATAAAGTTGAAAGATTGGAAGAACTTGACAGATGTATCAGATGTCTAGGTAATCACAATATAAAGGATTGTCATGCCAAATTAAACAACTGTTATCAATATCACAAAGGAAGACACCATATAGTTATGTGTAAGGGTCTATATGATAATGTTGATAATAATGATAATGTTGACAATCCTGACACAACAGTGGCTAATGTAAAAATTGCTGCTAATGTTAATAATGTTGGTGTAGTGATACTGGTCCTGTGGGGAGCAGCAGCAGGATAATACTGCACCACCTCTAGGGGCCCTTAACAACAACAACAGTTTGGTGTGTGTCATGGGCACCAACACATGGTGTGTGATTCTCTCCTACTTTATCCATTTATCAGCGATGCAGATTACATGGTGAGTTTAAATATGTGGCCTGTAGTTATAACTTTTCTCTTGACATATGCAAGACATCACCATCCCTGTAGAAGCCATTATTAGATGTACTAGTCATTATATTTTGTTGTTGCAGAAGTACTATGAAGATTCTATGTTCAATAAAGCCTAGAGATAAGGCCTGTGTTTCTATCACAACATAAGGTAAATCTCAGAGTTAATGGAAAGGATTATCAAGATGTACATTTAGCTATTCTGCCACAACTGTGCTCTGATGTTATCCTTGGTCAGGACTTTCAGAAGCTGCATGGTAGTGTCACCTTAACATATGGAGGTGAACTGCCTCCTCTTGTCGTCTGTGGACTTAGCACTTTAAGGGTAGACCCACCAAAGCTGTTTGCAAATCTTACCGTGGATTGCCATCCTATATCAGCTAAGTCACGCCGCTATTCTTATGAGGATCGGATGTTCATTGAGAAAGAAACTCAGAGGCTGCTGAAGGAGGGTATTATAGAACCGAGTGATTCCCCTTGGCGTGCACAGGTTGTTGTTGTTAAAGATGGTTATAGGAAACGGAGACTGGCTATCGATTACTCTGAGACAATCAACAAATTTACACTTCTTGATGGGTACCCTCTACCTCGAATTGACGATACAGTGAACAAAATTGCTCAGTACTACGTGTTTAGCACAATTGATCTGCAGAGTGCCTATCATCAAGTCCCTATAAGGAATGAAGATAAACCATACACAGCGTTTCAGGCTAGTGATGGCCTGTATCAGTTTACCAGAGTCCCTTTTGGAGTCACCAATGGGGTAGCCTGCTTCCAACGAATTATGGATTCACTCATTCAGGAAGAGCAACTCATGGGAACCTACGCGTATTTAGATAATGTTACCATTTGTGGCAAGACCCAGGAGGAACATGATGCAAACCTTGATAAGTTTTTGGAAGCCGCCAAGAAGAAAAATATCAGTTACAATGAGGAAAAGTGCACTTTTTCAACTAAAAGGCTTAGCATCCTTGGTTATGTAGTGGAAGGAGGTTCAATATTCCCAGACCCTGAACGACTACGACCTCTACGGGAACTTCCAATGCCTCAAGACAAAAAGTCACTCCGAAGAACTCTTGGTCTCTTTGCTTATTACTCACAATGGATCTACAACTATTCAAGTAAAGTCCGCCCATTGAGTGCTACCACATTTCCTGTGACAAAGGAAGCAGAAGCCGCTTTCCATACTCTCAAACAGGACATTGAAAACTCAGTAGTTCAAGCCATTGATGAGTCCCTACCATTCGAAGTGGAAACGGATGCATCTGACATTGCCATTGCTGCAGTCTTATCTCAGGCAGGACGACCAGTAGCCTTCTTTTCGAGAACTTTTCAAGGATCAGAGAAATGTTATGCTGCTGTAGAAAAGGAAGCCCAGGCCATCATAGAAGCAGTTCGCCACTGGAGGCATTATTTAACTGGTAGACATTTCACGATAAGGACTGACCAACGGTCCGTGATGTATATGTTCGACAAGAGGCACAAAAGTAGGATAAAGAATGACAAGATATTACGCTGGAGGATGGAACTATCGTGTTATGACTTTGATATTCTGTACCGACCGGGTCAAGAGAACATCTCACCTGATGCATTCTCTAGGTCCCACTGTGGAGCAGCATGTCATGATTTGCAATCACTCTCAGCTCTCCACAAGGCTTTGTGTCACCCAGGAGTTACACGCCTGTACCATTTTGTCAAATCAAAGAACATGCCCTACTCAGTGGAAGATGTGCGACAAGTGATCAGAGCATGCAGAGTATGTGCAGAGTGCAAGCCAAACTTTCATCAGCCAGAGAAGACTCATCTCATAAAATCCACCCAGCCTTTCGAAAGATTGAATATAGATTTCAACGGACCTCTACCAAGCACAAATCAGAATAGGTATTTCCTTAACATAGTAGATGAATATTCAAGGTTTCCCTTTGTATTCCCCTGTGCAAATATGGCTGCTTCAACTGTTATTAGTTGTCTTTCACAGTTGTTCTCTATTTTTGGTATGCCAGCTTATATCCATTCAGACAGGGGATCCTCGTTCATGAGTAACGAACTTCAGGAGTTTTTGGCTAGCAAAGGTATTGCCTGCAGCAGAACAACAAGCTACAACCCTCAAGGCAATGGTCAAGTGGAGCGGTTCAATGGTACTATATGGAAGGCAGTTACAATGACATTAAAGTCGCGCAATCTACCTGTTCAACACTGGCAAACTGTCCTACCTGATGCTCTTCACTCTATTAGATCACTGCTGTGCACAGCTACTAATGCAACCCCTCATGAAAGACTCCTCAACTATTCACGTCGTTCCTCTACGGGAGCCTCCATGCCCACTTGGTTATGTCATCCTGGACCCGTTCTCCTGAAGAGTCACTGTAGGATGAACAAGACGGATCCTTTAGTGGAAGAGGTAGAGCTCCTGCAAGCTAATCCACATTACGCCCACATTCGCTACCAAAATGGTGAAGAGACTACAGTATCTACAAGACATTTAGCCCCAGTTGAAATCCCTATTAGTGTGGAATCTCAAGATACACCAATAGATGTGAAAGATGCTTCGTTTTCTCCTGGAAAGCCCCTTGAGACTACCCCTATGGAAATAGAGGATTCTGCTCCAGCAGTTAGTCAAACCCCGCTGGAAAATATCGAACCTGGTGAAGAGGCTCAAGGGCTACGAAGGTCGGGACGTGTACGTCGCCCACCTAACAGTTTGGGAGATTACTGTCTCTGATATTTTAGAAGGGGGAGATTGTAGTGATACTGGTCCTGTGGGGAGCAGCAGCAGGATAATACTGCACCACCTCTAGGGGCCCTTAACAACAACAACAGTTTGGTGTGTGTCATGGGCACCAACACATGGTGTGTGATTCTCTCCTACTTTATCCATTTATTAGCGATGCAGATTACATGGTGAGTTTAAATATGTGGCCTGTAGTTATAACTTTTCTCTTGACATATGCAAGACATCACCATCCCTGTAGAAGCCATTATTAGATGTACTAGTCATTATATTTTGTTGTTGCAGAAGTACTATGAAGATTCTATGTTCAATAAAGCCTAGAGATAAGGCCTGTGTTTCTATCACAACAGTTGGTTTTGCTGAAGTAGCCTTACCTGTGTTACAGGTAAAAATTGTGATAAAAGGCATAAATCAACTGTAATGTAACTGCATTATTAGACCAGGGATCCCAGCGTACTTTCATTAAACTTAAATGTCTTGATGGTATGAAAGTACAGATGGGAGATCCCATAGCTCTAAAATTATCTGGTTTTCTCTCCGATAAAAGGGCTCAATTGTATGACACTGTTTATGTAACTGTCAGTTTGGACAATGAGAAAAAACGTGTTAATGCAGTAATTGTAGATAGACTTCCAGATAAAATATCTACAGTAGGGCTTAGTAAAGCTACAGAAAGACTTTCACATAATGTAAATTTAGCACCTTCTGGTGTAAATGATGATTCTGTAGGCCCAATAAATATTTTGATGGGTAGTGACTATTATGCCTCCTTTGTAAAAGATATAGTAAAGAAATGTGGTGTCACCCTTTTAAAGACTGCAGGAGGCCATGTAATGTATGGTAGGATTCCTCGTAATAATAATGCATGACTAGAGGAAACTATAAATACTATCACTGTGTGTCTTACTCATGAAATAGTGCCCCAGTATAATTCTTCCATAGAGGATGGTGTTGAGCCAGTGCATAAATTGTGGGAATTAGACAGCATTGGAATAAATGTAAATGAAGAAAGTCCAGTCGATTCTTTTACTCAGGAACAGTACCTGAGAGATGTAAAATTTGAATCTGGACAATACTGGGTACGACTTCCGTGGAGACTGAACCATCCAGAATTGCCCACTAATTACAGAATGGCATATGGACAATTAAAGGCTCAGCTCCGTGAACTGAGTAAGACACCAAAATTGTTGACTGCCTATAATATAATTACTGAACAATTAATTAATAAATTTATAGAAGAGGTACCTCCTGAGCAAGCCAAAATTTATGGTCACTATTTGCCACCATCACAGAGTGAAGAAGGATTCTAAGACCACTCCTCTGAGGATTGTGTTTAATTGTAGTGCCAGGAGTAACAAAAATGTACCTAGTTTAAATGACTCTTTGATGACAGGTCCGTCGTTGATGGAAAAATTAGGAGATATCTTATTAAATTTCATGGTGAAGAATTATGCTTTTATGGCTGACATAAGTAAAGCTTTCCTAAGAGTGGGTTTACAAGAGGCTGACCGGGATTGTACCCACTTCTTATGGCCTGAGAATCCTAGTGACCCACTTAGCTGTCTGAAAACCTTTTGCTTTAGGAGTGTATTATTTGGTGCTACATCCAGTCCGTTCCTACTTCAAGTGACGATAAATGCACACCTTAAATGTAGGGGAAGTACATTGAGTAAAGTAATGAGCAAACAATTTTATGTGGACAATTTCCTGGGTGTGACGTCAACTGAAGAGGAACTGTTAATGACTTATGGAGAGGCTAATAAAATAATGCAAAGTGCAAATATGCCTCTGAGGTAATGGAATAGTAATTCGTCCAAATTAAAGGACAAAGTAAGTAAAGATTACCCTGGAAATGAAGTGCCAAAATGTAGTAATGTATTGGGATTAACTTGGAATACTGGGAGAGATTTGTTAATGTTAAAACCTAATAATTACAGTATGCCCAATAAATTAACTAAGAGAGTCTTGCTTGCTGAAGTATCCAAATGTTTAAATTCAAATTCAAAGTTTATTCTCTATAAAGATTACAATGTTGAATTTACAGAATTTGGTTGTTGTGTGGTTTACATGTAGTTAAATAATGATTACAGAGTGTACCACTAGAACGTCTAGCATGGCTAGGCATTTCGGGCAGACTTAGTTTAATTCATTATTTTAAAATATTACAAATTATGAGGTAAGTTGGTATTATGGCGAAGTGACTAAATACTAGTTTGTGAGTTTAGCAATGTGAATGCTTTTGTTTTGGCATAGTACATAGTTTCAGTATTGGAGTATCATAGGATTCATTATTTTAAGATTGAGATTAATATTTCTGTTTATGGTCAAATGGGTGAGTGAGTGTAAGTGTGAACCACCAGGTGGTATTCGTGTAGTTAGTTGATGGGGTTTATCAGGGAGATAAGATGTTTTCTAATGGTAGTTTTGAAGGTGATGAATGTGTCTGCAGTTCTAGAGTTCTCAGGTAGGGTGTTCCAGAGTTTAGGGCCTTTGACATACGTTGAATTTTAGCAAAGGTTTAGTCGGACATGGGGAATGTCGTAGAGATGTTTGTGTCTGGTGTTATGCCTGTGGGTTCTGTCACAACTATCAAGAAAGCGTTTTAGGTCAAGGTTGATATTGGAGTTTAAGGTCCTGTAGATGTAGATTGCACAGCAGTAAGTGTGGATGTACTGAACAGGCAGTAAGTTTAGATCTTTGAAGAGTGGGGGGGGGTGTTGCCAGGGATAGGATTTAGTGATTATTCTTACTGCAGCTCTTTGTTGGGTTATTATTGGCTTTAGGTGTGTTGCTGCAGTTGATCCCTAAGCACAAATAGCATAGGTGAGGTATGGATAAATAAGTGAGTGGTATAGTGTGAGAAGGGCATTTTGCGGCACGTAGTATCGTATCTTGGAGAGGATCGCAACTGTTTTGGATACTTTTTTTGGTTATGTGTTGGATATGGGTGCTGAAATTCAGGTTGTTGTCAAGGTATAGGCCTAGGAATTTGCCCTCATTATGTCTGGTAATTAGAGTGTTGTGGATCTTAATGTTAATTTGTGCATATCCTGCTCTGCTACCAAACATAATATAGTAGGTTTTGCCAGTGTTAAGCGTAAGTTTATTGGCTGTCATCCAAGTCGATATTTTGATCAGCTCCTCGTTAACAATGGTGTTGAGGGTGGCAAGATTAGGGTGAGAGATGACATAAGTCGTCTCGTCAGCAAAGAGAATGGGTTTCAGGTGTTGGGATACGTTTGGAAGATCATTGATGTATATGAGGAAGAGCAGGGGACCAAGGACACTTCCCTGCGGAACTCCAGTATCAAGTGGCCGTGTTGTTGATGCTGTGTCTTTAATGGTAACATACTGATACCTATTAGTAAGGTAAGATTTGAAATAAGCAAGCGCATGGCCTCTTATACCGTAATGGTCAAGTTTGTGGAGTAGGATGTCGTGGTCTACTGTGTCAAAAGCTTTTCTTAGGTCAATAAAAATTCCTAGTGGATATTCCTTATTTTCCAATGCTGTGTAAAGCAGATCTAGCATTTTTATGATTGCATCATTAGTGCTTTTATTTTTCCTAAATCCAAATTGGCAGGGGTTGAGTATGTTTTGTGCTGTTATAAATGATAAATATAGTCTCCTGTGCACGAGTTTCTCAAAGATTTTGGATAGCAATGGTAAGTTTGATATTGGCCTATAGTTGTTTAAGTCTGTAGGGTCACCACCTTTATGTATTGGTGTAACCCTTGCCATCTTGAGTAGTTTCGGGAAGGTGCTAGTTTCTAGTGACTTGTTAAAAAGTAATGAAATAGCATGTGAAAGGATATGGGCCGCTCGCTTGTACAGTAATGGTGGGACATTAGACAGATTCCCTGAGTTGTTTTTAAGTGACTTTATAATCTCGGTGACTTCCGAGGGTAAGCCCTGTCTATATTGCTTTTTCATATATTGGTGTTTCTTGTCAATGGATTTCAGAATGGTGCTGGTTAGCCATGGCGTAAGCCATTTGTTTGTGATCTGTTTCTGGTTTTTATAGGACAAATGTTTGTTGTATAGTCTGGGGCAATTTGTTAAGAAAATGTCTGTCCAGTCATCAATGAACATTGGCCTTGGCAGAATTCTGTAGGCCAATCACACCAATTTCTGAAAGTCAGCCAGAACTTCCTTATTGAGAAGGTCTGTCATGGAGTCTAAATGAGATTTTGTTGTATTCAAGTGGTGGTTTATTAATGTTTGTCAGAGGAAGGTGTAGGGTAGTGGTCTGTAGTGCTATCTGTGATTATCCCTGATTTACAAGCAGTATATTGGTCCATATGTGGTCTATTATGGTTGCACTTGTCTCAGTGAGCCTGGAAGTTGGTTTAGTTATTGTTGGTAAAAGAAGTGTGTTATGAATTATATTGTTGGATAAAATCAGTTACAGGCTGATCATCCAGTAGCTGGCAGTTGATGTTGAAGTCTCCAGCTAAGAGAAGGTGGAGCGTAGTACTGCAGCCTTTGTAGGAACAGAGTTTTTCATCGTAGCTGCCTCAGACTTACTCTGTTGACGACTACTCTCTGTGTTCTGTTAGTGAGGAAATTATAGATCCATCAGCCGACTTTTCCTGTTATTCCTTAGCACGCATTTTGTCGCGCATTACCATGGTCACACTTGTCGAAGGCTTTTGCAAAGTCTGTATATATTACATCTGCATTCTTTTTGTCTTCTAGTGCATTTAGGACCTTGTCGAGTAATCCAATAGTTGAGACAGACAGGAGCGACTCTGTTCTAAAACCCATGTTACCCTGGGTTGTGTAACTGTTGGGCTTCTAGATGGGTGTGATCTTGCTTCTTAGACCCTTTCAAAGATTTTTATGATATGGGATGTTAGTGCTATTGGTCTGTAGTTCTTTGCTGTTGCTTTACTGCCCCTTTGTGGAGTGGGGCTATGTCTGTTGTTTAGTAACTGTGGACGACCCCGTGTCCATGCTCCCTCCATTGGATGGAAAAGGCTCGTGATAGGGGCTTTTGCAGTTCTTGATGAACACGGAGTTCCACGAGTCTGGCCCTGGGGCAGAGTGCATGGGCATGTCATTTATCGCCTGTTCTTCAACAGGTATCGGTGACTTGATGAAGCTGAAGTGTCTTGATGTCCACGCCTTCCATAGTCTAGAATACGCACACTGGTACACTATGTTCCACAAAATTTGTCTTTATTACCTGGAGTTTACCTGGAGAGAGTTCGGGGTCAACGCCCGCTTGACCCCTGATCCTGGTGGATCAGAGCCTGATCAACCAGGCTGTTGTTGCTGGCTGCACGCAAACCAACGCATGCCACAGCCCGGCTGGTCAGGAACCGACTTTAGGTGCTTGTCCAGTGCCAGCTTGAAGACTGCCAGGGTCTGTTGGTAATCCTCTTATCACTAAAGAAGCTGATCACACTTCTCTAAGTGTTTATTGTGTTTTATGAGACACTTTGTTCACACTAATGCACAGATCGTTCTTTGTTGGTTATCCTGAGCGCAGTGTCACTCTCAGTAGAGTCAGTGCAATCTGAAAACGCCACAGCACCCCACGCCGTTATGCCCCAGCACAAAAAGAAAAGCTGACATAGTACCTTGCTTCCTTGCCACTTCCTCCATGAGGCAAAGCAGAATGTTTAAATCTTGCTGTCTTAAGCATAGACAACAATGTCCACTATCTTTACTATGGTAATAAAGTGGAGCAGGATTTTCCTTAATTGTCCTGCTAAGGTAAGAGATGTACTGTCTCTATTAAAATACACTCTGCAACACTGGACCACACGGCGGTGGTCGCTGACCACAGGTCGTATACTGGTACTGCATCTGGGATCAATTACTCGCTAGCAGTAAACAAGATATTTGCCCCTTCTGAGAGGGCTGGGACCCTCAGGGCTGAAAGGGGCTGAATACGCCCTCCTGGAGAAAATTTCTCCACATATGGAGCAGTTGCTTATCTTCAATGTAATAGTGTTATTTCTCTGTTATGTCTAAGGCTAAAGTGTCTCCAATTAAATCACGTACCTTGCCTCAGTTGGAATTAACAGCCATTTATGTAGGTGTCAAATTAGCTAATTAAAAAAGAAATAAGTTGCAGGAGGTAAATATTAGCGACACTGTAATTTGGTCTGAAAATTGGGTATCCTTAAAATTTGGAAAAAATAAGGGGAAACAGTAAAATTGTGTACGACAAAACAAGTGCTAAATTAATCAGATGCAAGAGAAGTATAATAGTTTGGGTCAGCATATGTTAACATTTAATCATATACCGGTGAGGAGAACCCAGCTGATTTCTTGTCTCGGGTTTATTATTTTTAAATTTTAAATGCTGTATCAGGGTTTTTAAAAGGACCGGCTTTTTGGTAAATAAACCCTAATTGGGCCTGTACAAAGGCGTATTTGCTCCTGTTAAAATTCTGTCACCACCCCCCAATAGTTTGTCCTTTATCCATTGATATAAATAGGTATTCTTCTTTATTATTATTATTAAAGATTAGCCTTATTCCCCCGGGCCCGGGCCTTTTCAAGTGGGGGCCCCGGCCTTGGCCCCCCCTTTTTGGGGGTGTCTGAGCCCCTAAGTCCCCCATGGGAGGAGGGCACAGAACCTCCTCATCTTTGGGACCAACTGTCCCCGGGCCCTGGCCGGGCTAGGCCTCTCTGATCTGTCCCCCCCCAAAAGGGGCTAAGGGGAAAATAAAGCTTATGAGTAAAAGGGGCTCGGGCCCCAGGCACCTCCCCTTTCCCCTAAAAGGGGGTTGGATGAGTAATCGTGTTGATTCTTCTTTCCCCAAAACTGATCAATGTAACTAAGTTGGTTTTTAAAATTTTTCTAAACAAGAAAAAATGTTTCATAAAAGGTTTTAAACCCCCTCTTGAATATTGGATAAAAAAAAGGGAAAGGAAATTGGGAAAATTTTGAAAAAATTAAATTGATGGGAAAGAAAAATTGTAAAAGGGTTTCCCATAATAGAAAAATTAGGGGCTGTATTTAGAGAACAAGAAAAATTAGGTGAAAGGGGTGGTTACAAAATGCTGAATTGGGTGATTATGTTAAACACCTATCTTACCCCAAAACTCATCACCCAAAAAATTTTAAATTGTTCAAAAATTAAATCAAAAATCGGGTACAAAACAAATTCTGGCCAAAAAAATAGAGAAAAAACCCAACTCAAAGAACCGGGTTGATCATGTCGGGGGACCCACCTTCAAGGACCATAACATTGTTATCAACCCATCTGCTGAAAAATGACAGGATGGATAAGGAGAACCTTCAAAACTAGGGGGGCCCAAAGGGGCCCCATGACACTTTTCCCAGGCCCACTTGTTCTATCGGCGGAATTTTGCTGCACTAACAGCCCCTTTTAAAGGCAGGTGAAATTGCCGACCTGAAAATGCAGAGAATTTTCCACGGCGCATAAGGGGAAATAAAACACCCCCAATTAGGGGGGCGTTTGGGGTTTCCCCAAAAAACCTGTATTCCCTGGAACGCGGGGGGGAGAGATCAGATTATATACCCTGGAAAATCCTGGGGACTAGTCGAACTTCCCCCCAAAAAAATCACCCCTCTAAAGAAAAGGCTTGGAACTTTTCCCACCCCCCAATGAAAAGCAGGTGTGTCCAGCACGTTGAGACCATACAATAAGTGTCGGGGGCCGAGACTGTTAAATGCCTCCCAGCACAAAAAGCTGGCACTGGACAAGCACCTAAAGTCAGTTCCTGATCAGCCGGGCTGTGGCTAAATTCTTTGGGTTTTGGGTGCAGCCAGCAGCAACACCCTGGTTGATCAGGCTCCTGATAAACCCAGGAGGCCTGGCCCAAACCTGGCCGGGGGGGCGTTGCCCCCCGGAACTCTCCCCAAGGTAAACTCCAGGTAAAAAAAAATGAATGCATGGTGGGGTACAAGATCCCTTTTAAATTGTATTAAGGGATATTTTCTGGTTCCCAAAGGATGGAAAAAATTTAAAAAAAGGGTGATTAAATCTTGTGTAATATGCCCCTTTGTGGATGCAGATCCTATATGTCCCCAGGTCCTCCCCATTGTCAAATAGCAATTTGAGTTTTTTAACTTGAACTCCGGCTGGCCCAGTGGGGAAAAAAATCTATATATATTTTCCAAAAATTCCCAGTATTTTATGTAAATAGAGGGCCATCCCTTATTTAATAATATTTATTCTAAAAACGGAAAGCCTGCTCTCGCAGAGGACTAAATCTTTTTTTGAATTGGGGCCAACGTTGGTGTGAGGGGAAAAGGAATTTTCGTGCTCTAGGGGGTTAAAATTGGGCTGACACCTCCCCAAATAGGGCGAAATTTTTGGGCCCCTTGCATTCCTGCAAACGAGATATCAGACGACTGGCCCGGGACAGCCCCAGGAACCTCGGGAAAGCTCTCTAGATTTGTGTATAATTCTGGCCAGTTTTTTCCCTTGAATTTAGTTAGTGGGGGTTTTTCTGAGTATGATACAACTTAATACCCAGTCAAATTGGTGAGTGATTTAAGATATTTTTCCTTCTTTATGTAATTGTTTTTTATATATAATCATTTTTAATATACAGCCCACAAATTTATATATTTCCAGTTTTTCCTTTGTATGTATTTTTATTTAATTAATAGGTCCAGAGCAACTTGTTTTTATGACAGTGGTAAGTATCGAAGGGGACATTTTTTTGCGACCTGGGTTTCCCCCAAATTCCTACGTGTCTATTTTTGACATTGATAAATAATAATTATCTTTTTATCATTTACAATGCCAAAATTAGTTACATTCAGATAAATGGTTTTTCCCAAATATGTAATGAACTAGCAGCCTTTTAAGATACAAAAAAAAAATTTTATGGGGGGAAAAATTGTATTGGAATTAAAGGTTCCCAAAGAGTGTTCTGAATATTTTTTTTTTCTCAATGCTGGATCATTTTTTCCATAGGAAACAACGTAAATTAGTTTAATTGGTTTCCCAAAACCCAAAAGTTATTCCCCAAAAGGTTTTTAAAAGTCAAAATTTTTGGGGTTTACCTGGAGTTTACCTGGAGGGGGTTCCCGGGGTCCCCCATTCCCCACGTCTGTGACCGGGGCCTCCTGGGGGAATCAAAACCTGACCCAACCCGGGCGGTTGCTGCGGGTTGCAGAAAAAATAACGAGCCACACCCCGGCTGACCCAACTGACTTTGGGTGCTTTCAGTCCCAAACGAAGACTGCCGGGGGGTCTGTTGGTAACCCCCCTTTTGTTAGCAGGGAGGCAGAAAAAACAGTCTGGGGCCCCTGAACTTATTTTGGCCCCTTAACGTTTAGTGACACCCCTGTTTTTCTTTGGGGGGGATGGAGCATCTCTCCCAAAAGTCTTTTGTTTTTCGTGGTAAAGTGATTTTCTTATTGCAAGTTCGGTACTAGCCCCTCTAGGATTTTCCAGGTTTAATATAATCTTTATCTCTCCCTCCTGCATTCCGGGGAATACGGGTTTAGGAACCTAAAGAGCTCCCAATTTGGGTGTTTTATCCTCCCGTTATCGCCCCCGTAAAGTTCCCCTGTACTTTTTTTCCTGGGTCAGAAATTTCCCCCTGCCTTGAAAGGTGCTGTTATTGTGAAACCAAATATTCCAGCCTAGATAGAACAAGTGACCTAAAGAGTGTCATCATGGGCTTGGCCTCCCTAGTTTGAAGGTTCTCATTATCCATCCTGTCTTTTTTCTAGTTTGGATTGATCAATTTTTTGTCCTTAAAAGGGTGAGATCCTCCGACATGATCCCCCCAGGCTTTGACATTTTTTCGCTCTTTTTTGGGGGGAATTTTTTTGTACTCGGGTAAATTTTAAAATTTCCTCATTTTACCATATCTGATTTAAAATTTTCCCATCGTTAAAATTTCATTTTTGTTTTCTGCAGCCCACTGAAAGATTTGGTTGATGCCCCCAGATTTTTGCGGTATCTGAAAAATGGAAAAAACATTTTGTCATGCAGATTCGGGTGTCATCTGAAAAGGAAGACCCGGTGCTGTGGCTGACATCCTTTCTATGTCGGATATGGGGTTGAGGAACAAGATGGGGGCAGAGTACTGTCCCCCGGGAAAAAAAGTTTTTCCCCTGTTTTCCCCCGGACTTTCTCTGTTGACGCTACTCTCTGTTTCTGTTGGAAATTATAGATCCATCGACCATTTTCCTGTTTTCCTTTAGCAGCATTTTGTGCGCTATTGCCATGGTCACATTGGCGAAGGCTTTTGAAAAGGGTCTGTATATATTACATCTGCATTTTTTTTGTCTTCTAGTCATTTAGGCCCTTTTGTCGTAGTATCAAAAATTGAGACAGACGGAGCGACCTGTTCAAAACCCCCATGTTCCCCCTGGGTTGTGTAACTGATAGTTTCTAGATGGAGTGGTGATCTTGCTTCTTGGCCCCTTTAAAAAATTTTTATGATATGGGATTTTTTTTTTCTTTGGTCTGTAGTTCTTTGCTGTTGTTTTACTCCCCCCTTTTGTGGAGTGGGGCTATGTCTTTGTTTTTAGTAATTTGTGGGACGCCCCCCTGTCCATCCCCCTCCCCATAAGGGGAAAGGGCCTCGTTTTGGGGGCCTTTTTGAAGTTCTTGTTGCACAGGTTTCATGAGTCTGGCCCTGGGGCAGGTGCATGGGCATGTCATTTATCGCCTGTTCCGGAAATCATTTTGGCGTCAGGATCATCGGATAAGGGTTGTGTTAATCAAATTTTTTGGCTCTCTTAAAAAATTTATTTTGATCTTGACCCCTCAGTCCCGGGTTGGGGGCTTGCTAAAAAATGGGGTCATTTGGGACGGTAGCTCCTCATTTTTCCCTTTCTTCTTCTTTTGGACCCCTCTTTTTAAATGGGGGGCCCCAAAACTGGGCTTGTTTCGTTTTTATTTTTGGGATAGGTGAAGAAAACTTTGGGGTTTTTTTCGATTTTTATTTATGGCCTTTTGTTCTTTTGGGTTCTTGACTCCTAAAGGTTCTTTTTTTGCAAGTTAGGTGCTTGCTTTTCTCTGACCAATGTCTCCCGCATTTCAGATATAATTTACCTCTTTTAACCCCCTCTGTTATTCTTTTCCGTCCCCCTGTAAAAGGGGGCGCCTTCTCTTTCTGTTTTTCATATACTCCTCCTTTTTCTTAGAGAATAAGCCTTGTGCATACATCCCGGTGCCACCGGGGGTTAATTTTTTTTCTGGGGCATAAGTTGGGGTCTTTTTGTTTGTATATCTTCCCCGCTTTATCAGTTGGGGGCTTTTTTTTGGTCCCACTTTATGTTTTTTTGTGAAGTTGAATTTGGTAAATGCTCCCCCGTGACTAATCTCATTATGTCGGGCCCGGGGCTCCCGCGCATACGTGGCTAACTCAATTATGTTGTGATCTGGGTATATTTTTTTATATTTACATTTCTTATCAGATCATCATTGTTAGTGAAGATGAGGGCCCAAGGTTAAATTTTCCAGTTGGCTCTATTTTTTGCTGTTTAAATTGAATTTTGTGCGGTTTTAAAAACTCACGGGTGTGAGTTTTCATCAGGCTGCCTCCTGGTGGTTTTTACTGCAACAATATTATTTGCTATATTCCCCCCCTTTGGTTTCCCTTTAAATTGGGAAAACCCAGGGGGCAAGATGTTGGGTGCAGGGGGGCTGGAAGGTTTTTTTCCCGACAGTGGTCCAATTTTTGGGACCTTTCCTGGGGTTTTCCCGGGATGTTTTCTCCGGAGGCTTGTGGGGGACCCCTGACTAAATTTTTTTGGGTCCCCGACCTTTCCCGCTAAAACTTCCCCTCTCATTTGAGGCATTTTTTAGTTCTGTTTAGACAAGTGACTCCTTTCAATGTCAGGCCCAACCCCCCCCTTTTGCCCTTTTCACTCCTTCCCTCTCTTTTTAGATTTTTAACCTGGGGTCCATATTTCCCTTGTCCCAAATGATCCTTTTTGGGGTTTTCAGTGGCCCGGGCGTTGCTTTTTTCTGCAAATATCCACGGATGGGTTTTTGTTGTTTTTTGCTGGCTTTTAGACCCTGTATATTTGCAAGAAAAAATGTTATCGGAATTTGGGGGTATTGTTGGGACGGGGGGGTTTTTTTCCCGGGATTAAGGTATCTGTATCTGTTGGTTTGGAGTGGAGGCCATCGGCTGTGGTTCCCTCCGGGAAAGACTGGATTTGGGGTTTTCGATTTCTGCCATTTCCTGCCAGTTTTTTTTCCCTTTCCCGGCATAAAAAAATCTCCCCCCTTGGTCCTGGTACCAGGTTTTTCCCTGGCCTGGATGTTTTGGATCTTTTCCCCCTTTTGATGGTATGCCTGGCAATTTAAGTTTTTGGCCCGTCTTTCCTGTACTGAGAATTCCCGTTCAGGGTGAAAAAACTTTTCAGGAAGGAGTTTGCATTTTTCCCGTTGTCCCAAAGGGCATAGCATTTTTAGGGGGGGTCATAGTTTTACTCCCCTCTGTTTTTCCAGATTTCCCCTGCCAGCAGATACCGAGTGCATAGTATGTGCACAGGCTTAGTTTTCCCCTTGCCTTGGGTTTCTTGACTGTATTCCCCGGTTTTTGGGGCATGTTTCCCGTCTTACTTCATCCTCCTACCCAATTTGGGCTCCCACCAGTTGTTTTTTGGGAATTTTTCCCCCTGTACTGGGGGAAATCCCCTTGTTTATTTCCCGCAGTATTTCTAGTTTTAATATTGGTTTTTTCTTATCTTTGACTACCTTGTTTCCCCTATGGCTCCTGTTTCCCCATGAGGTCATTTATATGTATTCCTTCCCCCTTTTAATTCCCGACTCCTGGGAAAAAAACTCCCCGCTTCACCATTACTGTCTCCCAGGACCCGCATCTCCCCCCATTACTGTCTCCCCGGGCCCCGCATCTCCCGCTTACACCATTCCCGTCTCCCAGGGGCGGGACCTCCAGCTTCACCATTACTGTCTCCCAGGACCCACACCTCCCCTTTTTACTGTCTCCCAGGACAACTATCAGCCCCCATTTACTAAATTTCCCGGACATCATCTCCCCGCCTTACAGTTTCTGGCTTCCTTGGGTAAAAAATATCAAGGGGGGTACCATTCAGCCCCCCGACTTTTATGTTCCCATTTTGTTGTAAAAAAAGCTTCCCGGTTTTCTTAAAGCAGCTTTGATGTTGACCTCTTTTAATACCCTTGTGATTTTGGGCCCCCAGATTTATCTCATTTGGGGATACCAAAAAAACTTCCCTGTTTTAATACTGCTTGTTAAACTAGTTCATGGATATCTGCACAAGGGGGGTGCCCCAAATTTCCCCAGAAATGACAATTTATGCTGTGGGAAAACCGTTTTTTTGTTTTACCCCAGACTCCCCGCTTCCAAAAGGTTTTAATGGTTTTATTTACTGAATTCCCACTGGGAACCTCTTGAATATTCAAAAACCTGCCCGGGTGGGGCACCAAGAAACCGTTTGAAACCAGTCCCAAATTGGACCAGTCAAGGGTTCGGACCGGGGCAAAAGGAGGACCAGTCAAAGGGTTCAGCCAGTCTATCTGGGGTCGATCAGTGGGGCATTATTTTAAAAAATTTGGTCGGTGATTTTGGCTTTTAAAAATGGGAAAGGGTCTCTGGAAATTATCTCCCCCTAATATGGATTTGATTGATACAAAATTTTACTTTCGTGTTGAAAAAGGGGGGTGCTGGCCTTTTTCCCCCAATGACAACAGTCGACCTCCTCCCTTTTTTCAATCGCTGTATCTAGCTTCTCTATTTTTTCCCCTCTCCCCCACAATAAATGCTATATTATCACTATGTTGTGGGGGCAAAAATTTTTGGGGGAAGGAAGCTTTTTTTGTAGTAATAATTTTCTTCTCGTTGTGTATATTCCCACCGCTGGGGCTTCAAGGTTTTTATGAAATTCACAGTAACGTCTGTTATTTCAAAAAAAAACTAATGAAAATCCTCCACTTTTCCCCTAAATACCCATTATAATACTGGTTGGGTTTCTACTCAACACTGTATTCTGCTATTCACTGGTATCACTAGATTATATGCAGTACACTAGCAAAAGGAAGATTATTAAAAAAAGCTGACCTGTGGTAAGTTTCTGGGGACTTCTGGCCTGCCCTCTATAGGCTTATCACTTCTTTTCAAATTCCCCCTGTTTTTAAATGACACTTTGCCCTTTATCATCCCAAAATACTAAAAAAGCCACTGTAGTAAAACACTGACTATTATACTCAATGTTTTCAGGAGACTTTCTTTCCTCCCGACCAAAATTCAATTTTATTATTTTTTTTTGGGACCACACTTGATTCCCCTCTGGCAGTAAACTCCCGCTGGTAATTTCCCCTAATTCTCCTTTTGACTCAGTTTTAAAGTTTTTTCCCCCAAGATTGGTTCCAGGCGCTAGAGGATGTCTTTTAAGGTTGATGACACAAAATTAAAAATTCTAGCACGTGGGAAAAAAAATTTTCCCAAAAAATTTTGCTGTATATTTTTTTAATGTAAATATACCTGATAATGTGATCAACAACATCCCCCGCCTGATGTATTTTAAAGGGGAAATGAGCCCACAGGGGGCTCTGCACCTGTGCTGGGGGAGGAGGAGGCGATTGTTTTTAATGTATTTATGCCCTTAATGTAATTTTTTTTAATAAAATCTAGGGGTTTATTGGGGTTAAAACCTCTCAAATAGGAAGGAAATTTTTTGATGTGCAGTCCTGCATAATTTCAATGAGATGGACAGGACAGCTCCAAGGAAACCCCCAGATAAACTATCTAAATTATGTTTGTAATTCTGGGTATTATCATCATATTTTGGGGGAGGGGGTTCTGTAAGCACATAGTAATCTCCCGGGCTAATTGGTAAAATGTTATCTTTTAAATTCTCCTTCTGTTATATAAATTGTATATGTAATCATTTATTAATTTTAATATAAGTCCACAAATTTATATTTTAAATTTTTCCCGAATTCCTGGTAATTTTTTATATTTCATTGCAGTTAATAGGTTTAGAAATAACTTTTGGGAGAAAGGTGGTATCCCCAAGGGGTTTTTGCGCTTAGGTGTCTTAAAAAATTTCCCACTTGCTCTTTAACTTTGATAAAAAATAATTATCTTTTTTACCATTTACTTGTATGTATCTAATTTGGGTTCATCCCGGTAAATGTAATTTTCCTAACTAGTTAATTAAACTTTTTAAAAAAGCATTTCACAAAGAAAAAATTTTTAAATTTCCCTTTCCAAAATTAGCCCAATTAATTTCCCTTTGCTTTTTTTAAAAATAAAATTCGGTAGATTTTGGCATACCCCTATTTTTGGGAGGTCAACAAGCCTCAATTTAAAATAAATAAAATTTCGTTGGATTTTTAACCCCCCGGGGGATTAGCCCCGGATCCCCAAAAAAGTCAGTGCGTCATCGGGGCTTTTTTGCTTATTTCATTGGGGGCCTTAATCTTTTTCCCCCAGGATGCGACCACCCCCGTCCCAAAAACCCAGGTACCTATTTTTCCCGGGGGAACGGACCCCCAGGTGAAGGGGTCAAATGTTTTCCCCCAGGAATGAACCCCGGGGGCCCCGTGTGTGAAGCGGGGCTTTAGCCCCAGGCCACCGGGCCCTTTTTTGGGATTAAAATAAGTTCCTCTTTTATTCAGTGATGGTTCTTACAGCTTTCCTTTTATTGTTTTCTTCACTATTCTTATTTGGG
Source organism: Cherax quadricarinatus (assembly GCF_038502225.1). Lineage (NCBI taxonomy): Eukaryota > Metazoa > Arthropoda > Malacostraca > Decapoda > Parastacidae > Cherax > Cherax quadricarinatus. The sequence goes on from NC_091304.1 coordinate 45,214,093, forward strand.
GCCATAAAGATAAAGATAAAGATTTATTTCTTTGCAGAGGTAACAATGTTAATTACAATTTTGATTTATTAAGTACAAAAAGCCATTATCAAGCTGGGGCATTTCGGCAGATGCTCAAAAACATGCGTAGTGAAGTTTTGTTCGGATTTTTAACCTGGAGGGTTAACGACCCACTCCCCAAGAAAGGCTGTGTGTCATCAGGACTGTCTTATTACCATTGGAGTCCACAGTCTTGTCCCCTAGGATGCGACCCACACCAGTCGACTAACACCCATGTACCTACTTCCTAGGTGAACAGGACAACAGGTGTAAGGAAACGAGTTGGAATATTTCCACCCCACAGAGAATTGAACCCAGATCCTCAGCGTGTGAAACGAGAGCTATGCCAGACATGCCACAGGGCCACTTCAGCCAGGTCACGGGGACCCTCCATATATAGTAAGATTTGCAAATATCGGTTCCTTTTTTTTCCTCAATTTTTTTCCAAATATTGGATTTTATGAATAAAGGTGGATCCAAATACAGGTTCTTCTGTATCTGAGATATTTTCTAATAATTCTGCATTCCTGGTTGAGGAGTATATGGTAATGTAACATTCAGCCCCTGCAGCCTGGTCCGTGACCAGGCCTCATGGTGGACCAGAGTCTGATCAACCAGGCTGTTATTTCTGGCTGCATGTAAACCAACGTACGAGCCACAGCCTACCTGGTCAGGAACTGACTTCATGTGCCTGTCCAGTGCCTTCTTGAAGACAGCCAGGGGTCTATTGGTAATCTTCCTTAGGAGGCAATTGAACAGTCTTGGGCCCTTGAAACAGTAGGGCGGAAAAGCAATGTGAAGGACCTGGGAGTGGTAATGTCCAAAGATCTCACCTTCAAGGACCACAACAATGCCACTATTACTTCTGCGAGGAAACTGATAGGATGAATAATGAGAACATTCAAGACAAGAGATGCCAAGCCACTGATGATCCTTTTTAAATCGCTTGTTCTCTCCAGGCTGGAATACTACTGCTCATTAACATCCCCATTCAAGGCAGGTGAAATTGCAGATCTAGAGAATGTACAGAGAACTTTTACTGCACGTATAAGTTCCACCAAACACCTTAACTACTGGGAACGCCTGGAAGCACTTGACTTGTACTTATTGGAGTGCAGGCGAGAGAGATACCATAATCTACACCTGGAAGATTCTGGAGGGTTTGGTTCCTAGTCTACCCACAGAAATCACTCCCTACGAAAGCAAAAGACTTGGCCGGCGATGCAACATACCCACTATGGAAGTTAAGAGAATGCGGGAAGTGAAATAAATCGCCCTGCTCCGAGTGAACACGTGGTTCCCGTCCTGAGGATAGTGAAGTTTTATGGAATCACGACTTCTAAACCGAGACAAACCAACGGATACATCTTCCTGCCGGAATAAGAACCGTGTCGGTGTAGCAGGACATCGAAATGAGATGGTGAATGGAGGAAATAAGGAGCATCAATCACCCACAGTTAAGTAACCTTTCTAGTTATAGCAGACTGATACTGGCCAGTTAGGTATGTTTTAATTGGATAGGTTATGGGTGATCCAGCTACATCAAGTGACCACCAGAGAATATCTGGTAAGTGGTGGGATTATGTACAAATGTTTTTCCTTGATGGATGTATCCATGTGTTCTCCCCCCTTCATTCAGTTAAACTAATATAATCTATACAGTCCACAATTAATTAGTAGCCTGGTTGATCAGGCTCTGATCCACCAGGAGGCCTGGTCACAGACCGCGCCACGGGGGCGTTGGCCCCAGGAACTCTCTCCAGGTAAACTCCAGGTACTTGAGGGCGCTATCCAATTTATACTGGTCTCGGATAGATATGGATAAGATTGTGAGGGTCGAGGGGCCACCTGCAGTGACCAGAGGTGGTTAAGTTTTCTCACATGTCTACACGGGTGACTACGATAAACAATATAGTTGCTGTCTCCCAATGAGATTACTCATATGCATGCAATGTTGAGGTATGTACAAGTAATCACCCCTATAAATTTTCCACATCTGCTCGCTGGTCCTTCGAACCGGATACAATCAGTGAAAAAATTGAATTAATTTCTTAATAATTAAGTGACTGATTGAAGAAAGTGGGTATAGAGTACACAAATTTAATCGATCGTGTGGTGGATGATAATTAGCCCAATTAATTGCTAGCACATGTGTGGCTAGGATTTATACAAGAGTAAAGTGCAAGAATTACTCTTATAAGGTGCCTACTTAAGTTGTATGATCAGTGATTAATAATTCTCTAACCATGACTGGATCTGATGGAGTTAATGTGGCTGACAAGTCTGTGGATTTTAGAGTAATGAAAGCATCATTACAGGCTATTAAAGGCCTTGTGACGAAGGCATTTGATTTAATGAATCAAAGAACCGTGAACCCTAATGAATTAAAGTTATATTTAGATGCCTTAGAGAGTAGATTTGATTGGTACAAATTGTGGTTTAGAGACTGTGAAAGAGATCTGCTGGAGAATTGTGCAGATGGAATGGAAATGAATGTTTTAATTAATCAACATTACGAATTGGAAGAAAAACTGTCTTGTAAAAGTAAGGCTTTGAATAAATTAAAGGGTGTAAGCCAGGCAGTTGATCAACCTATTAATTCAAAGAGTGGGTTTGCCAAAACCTCCAGAGTATGGTCTAGAGGAAATCAGACTAGGTCGGCAGGAATTAATTGTTCAATTGCAGACCAGTCAGCCAAACAGTTCTAAGGATATAACACATAATGACTCTGAAGTATCTGTCAAATCTCAAAAGGGAAAAATAATCCCAGTGGTAATAATCATAGTTAAGAGTTAAATAGGCACATATCAAGTCAGGAATCAGTAGTAGTGGTTCCTCACATCAAGGTAAGAGGAATAAGTACCTCAGTAAGGGTAACCCAGTTAATAAGAGGTCAGGCAAGGAAAAGAGAGACTGCCTCTTCTGCCAGGGTACTCATTTCACTAAAAATTGTAATGCCTATAATTCATGGGATATTAAAGTGGAGAGGATGAAAGAACTTGACAGATTTATCAGATGTCTAGACAATCATAATGTAAAGGATTGTCATACCAAATTGAACATTTGCTATCAATGCAACAAGGGAAGGCACCATACAGTTATGTGCAGGGTTGTATGTGATTCTTATAATAATGGTGACAATAATGATATGTTAATAACCCTGACACTAAAGTGACTGATGTAAAGGTTGCAGCTAATGACAATAATGATGGCCTAGCTGAGGTAGCCTTGCCGGTGTTGGATGTAATAATTCAGGATAAAGGGCATAAATCCAAAACCATGTGGCTTCACTCTCCTCAACACTGGTACGGGCCATGTAATATATGGCAGACTACCGCCTAGTAATAATGACTAGAGGAAGTAGTGAATACAGTCACGGTGTCTTACTCATAAAAGGTCAACCCAGTACAAGTATTCTTCTATCGAGAATGATGTTGAACCAGTCTAATTTGTGGGAGCTGGACAGCATAGGGATTAACATAAATGAGGAAAGTCCAAATGATTCCGTTACTCAGGAACAATACCTGAAGGATGTTAAATGTGAATCTGGACATTACTGGGTGCGACTTCCGTGGAAGCTCGACCGTCCAGAATTATCTACTAATTATAGGATGGCGTATGGACAGTTAAAGGGCCCAGCTCTGCGAACTGAGCAAGACACCAAAATTGTTGACTGCTTATAATGATATAATTAATAAACAGTTAAATAATAAATTGTTCTTACTTCAGGCGAAGATAAATGCACACTTTAAGTGCACAGGTGGTCCACTGAGTGAAGTAATTGGGTAAATAATCTTATGTGGACAATTTCCGGGTGTGACGTCAACTGAAGAGGAACTAATGAGGATATGTGAAGGGGTTAATGAAATAATGCAGTAAGGTGCTGGGACTGACTTGGGACACTGAGAGAGACTTGTTATTGTTAACGTCTCATAATTCCAGTATGCCCAATAGATTAACCCAGGGAGCATAGGCTTACGCCCCTGAAGGAATGGAACAGTAATTAGTCCATTTTGAGGGATCAATAAATATGGAAGGCCATGGAGTTGAAGTGCCTATATGCAGTAACGTGCTGGGGCTGACTTGGGATACTGAGAGAGACTTGTTATTGTTAAAGTCTCATAATTCCAGTATGCCCAACACCTTACAATAAGAGGGAAATTGTTAATACCAGAAGCATGGAGGCTTGAGTGTGCTTTGGATGGAGCCCTACCTAGGTGGCCAGAGAAGATGGGAAAATTGTACTCCACGTTATTTAAGTAGTCTAACAACGACCTCCGCCCGGCCACAGTGTGGAAAATAAATTCCCATAATTATACGGTATATATTTTTATAATGTAAATATACATGATTAATGCATTACTGTTGTTCTAAATTGTATTTTGAATAGAACCAACCGGGTTCGCCCTGCACCTGCGCGGATGTGCGGGGGAGAGAGGTCGAGTCAGGGCAGAGAGAGGCGGGAGTGTTTTGAATGGAGTGAGGAAGCTGTAAAAACATGGGACCAGGAAACTGGCATTCATGGCGGCCTAAGGATTAATATAGGCCTCACTTCATAATAGGAAGTGACGTAACTGTTCCTGGTGAAGAGTGAGGGAACATGATTTATGTGACTACCGTAATAAAGTGGTAAAATGAGTGGATAATAGTAGGACCGGGGGTGACGGGTGCGCCGCCATGGAATGTGTCCAGGGGAAATTACCCGTGAGTTAATCCTCACTCATTGGTCTCAGATCTTAATGGAGTGACCTCTAATGTGTAAAATAATTATGAGACGTTAAATCGTCTTGTGAATGATAATGTAATCAGTGATAATAACATTAAGTTAAGAGAATGCGGGAAGTGAAATAAATCGCCCTGCTCTGAGTGAACACGTGGTTCCTGTCCCAAGGATAGTGAAGTTTTATGGAATCACGACTTCTAAACTGGGACAAACCAACGGATACCTCGTCCTGCTGGAGCAAGAACCGTGTCGGTGTAGCAGGACATCGAAATGAGATGGTGAATGGAGGAAATAAGGAGCATCAATCACCCACAGTTAAGTAACCTTTCTAGTTATAGCAGACTGATACTGGCCAGTTAGGTATGTTTTAATTGGATAGGTCATGGGTGATCCAGCTGCATCAAGTGACCACCAGAGAATATCTAGTAAGTGGTGGGATTATGTACAAATGTTTTTCCTTGATGGATGTATCCATGTGTAACCTACCCCCCCCCCCCTTCATTCAGTTAAACTAATATAATCTATACAGTCCACAATTAATTAGTAGCACCGTATTTAAGGGTGCTATCCAATTTATACTGGTCTCGGATAGATATGGATAAGATTGTGAGGGTTGAGGGGCCACCTGCAGTGACCAGAGGTGGTTAAGTTTTCTCACATGTCTACACGGGTGACTACAGTAAACAATATAGTTGTTGTCTCCCAATGAGATTACTCGTATGCATACAATGTTGAGGTATGTACAAGTAATCACCCCTATAATGCCGGATCAGCCGGGCTGTGGTTTGTATGTTGGAATACGTGCGGCCCGCAGTAACAGCCTCGATGATAAGGCCCTGATCCACCAGGAGGCCTGGGCATGGGCTGGGCAGCCGGAGCGTTGTTCCCCGGAATGCCCTCCAGGCAGAATCCAAGTAGACTTACTGTGTTGTCTCTTAGCGTGCTCATGGCACCCCTGCTTTTCTCTGGGGGGAGGGATATTGTATCTCCTGCCAGGGCTTTTGTTTTCGTAGGGAGGGATTTTCCTATGCAGATTTGGGAATAGTCCCTCTAGGTCTAGAATTTTCCAGGTGTATATTATCATGTATCTTTCTCACCTGCGTTCCAGGGAGTAAAAATTAAGGTATTTCAAACGTTCCTAGTAATTTAGGTGTTTTATTGTACTTCTACGTGCCATGAAAGCTTTCTGCATATTCTCTGGGTCTGCAGTTTCACCTGCCTTGAAAGAGACTCTTAGCGTACATCAATATTCCAGCCTAGAGAACAAGAGATTTGAGGAGAATTAGCATGGGCTTGACATCCCTAGTTTTGAAAGTTTTTCATTACCCATCCTATCATTTTCCTATCAGATGTGGTAGATACATTATTGTGATGTTTGAAAGTAAGATTCTCTGATATTATCACTCCCAGGTCCTTCGCATTAGGTTTTCGCTCAATTATTTGGTTGGAATTTGTTTTATACTCCGATACAGTTTTGATTTCCTCAAGTTTTCCAAAGCAGAGTAATTTAATTTTGTCTTTATTGAACTTCATATTGTTGTCTGCAGCCCATTTAAAGATTTGGTTGATGTCTGCTTGGAGACTTGCAGTGTCTTCGATGGATGACATTGTCATGCAAATTTGGTTGACGTCTGCAAAGGAAGACACAGTGTTGTGACTTACATCTCTGTCTATGTCAGACATGAGGATGAGGAACAGGATGGGAGCGAGTACTGTACCTTGTGGAACAGAGCTGTTACTCTAGCCACCTCTGACTTTACTTTGTTTAGAATTATTCTTTGTGTTCTACCAACTTTTCCTGTTATTCCTTTTATCACGCATTGAGTGTGATTATACCATGATCGCACTTGCTGAAGGCTTTTTGCAATCCAAGACCATGTCATAATGGTCCAGTATTTGTGAGAGGCAGGAGCGACCTGCTCTGAACCCATGCTGCCCTGGGTTGTGCAACTGATGGGTATCTAAATGGGTGGCGATATTGCTGCTTAGAACACTTTCAAATTTTTCTATAATATGGGACATTAGTGCTATCGGTCTGAAATTTTTTGTAATTGCTCTACTGCCACCTTTGTGGAGTAGGATTATGTCTTGTGTTTAGTGACTGTGGGATGACCCCTGTGTCCATGCTCCCTCTCCATAGAATGTTTAAGGTACGAGAAAGGGGCTTCTTGTAGCTCTTGATGAACACGGAGTTCCACGAGTCTGGGCCTGGGGCAGAGGGCATGGGCTTGTCATTTAATGATTTTTCAAAGTCTTATAGTGTTAGGATAATATCAGAAATTTTTGAATTAACCGGATTTTGAGACTCGGTCATAAAAAATCAAATAGACAGAAGAAACTTAGTCTGGTTAACGGCTCACTAAATGCAGAGTCATATTTTGAATTCAGTATCTCACTCATTTCTTTGCTGTCATCTGTGTAAGTCCCATCTCGCCTAAGCAGGGGTCCAATACTGAATATTATTTTTGCCCTAGATTTGTCATAAGAAAACAAGTATTTTGGGTTTCTTTCAATTTCACTTATGGTTTAAGCTCTTCCTGTGTTTCTTGTCTCCTGTAGATTCCTTAAATCTATGTTCGATATTTATTATTTCTCTGACCAATGCCTCGTTTCGTATTTCAGACATACTACTTGCCCCTTTCAGAAGGTCTGTGCTTCTTTGCTTTTGCCAGCATAGGGAGCATCTCTCTCTTTCTAGTTTACATATTTTCTTCTTTTTTCTTAAAGGAATATGCCTTGAGCATACCTCAAGTGACTCAGCATTTATTCTTTCTAGGCAAAGCTTCGGATCCATGTTGTTTAGGATATCTTCCCAGCTTGTTTCATTTAAGATATGGTTAATTTATCCCACTGTATGTTTTTGTTATTGAAGTTAAATTTGGTGAAATAACCCTCATAACTGATCATCTGATGCTGGTCAGGAGCCATGTGCATACATGTCTGTATTTCTTTAATATTGTTATATTTCGTATCAGATCATCATTATTAACGAAGATGAGGTCAAGTTTATTTTCCAGTCTGGCTTAAGGTGAATTTATTGCAGAGATTTAAAAGCTCGGGTGTGTGAATTTTCATCTGAACTGCCTCCTGGACTTATCTCTGCTAAAACGTTATTTGCTACATTCCTCCATTTTAGATGTCTTAAGTTGAAATCACCCAGTAGCAAGATGTTTGGGGCAAGAGTTGAAAGATTTTCCAGTGGTCAATTTTCAAAAGCTGTTCCTGAAACTGTTGGGAAGTTGCATCGGAAGGCTTACCTGGAGTTTACTTGGAGAGAGTTCCGGGGGTCAACGCCCCCGCGGCCCGGCCTGTGACCAGACCTCATGGTGGATCAGAGCCTGATCAACTAGGCTGTTACTGCTGGCTGCACGCAATCCAACGTACGAGCCACAGCCCGGCTGGTCATGTACCGACTTTAGGTGCTTGTCCAATGCCTGCTTGAAGACAGCCAGGGGTCTATTGGTATTCCTCCTTATGTATGCTGGGAGGCAGTTGAACAGTCTTGGGCCCCTGACACTTATTGTATTGTCTCTTGTATATAATCACAATAACAAGGTTATGGTTTTCAGTCTTTACTGCCAAAACTTCAACTACATCATGTGAGGTGTTTAGTAATTCCGAGCAAACGAGCGACTCAGTGACATACAGGTCAACCCCCCCCCCCTTTGTTGCCTGTTCTTTCTGCTTCATCTGAATAAGTGATCCTTTGTGTGTTTTTTTTTTTTGAAAGCCACAAACATTGCATTTGACTCTGTGAGGAGTCCACTAGCTAACTAATACTGATGAAAGTATTTTGTTGTTTGTTGATGGCTTTAGACCCTGTATATTTGCAAACACAAATGTTGTCATATTGATGGTATGTAGGAAGGCTTTATTTGCTGGCCTTAATATCTGTTGTTCTGGAATGTAGGCCGCTGATTGTGCCTTCACTCCAATCTCTTTCTTTGGACTGGTTGTAACTACCCTGGTTTGTTTCTCAAGGTCTGTGTGATCTGTACCTTTTGGTCCCCTGTATATGGTGTGCCTGACAGTATGTGTTGTAACACTATCCTTCATTGACTGACGAATAACTTGTTTCAGGGCGAAATGGTTATAAGAACTGCATACTCCTTTGGTCATGAGATTGCAGCATTTTCCTGGATAATCAGAGCTGCATGACCAACCTGTTTTCCAGATACTCTATGCCTGCAGATACCCAGGGCATAGAATTTGCACAGATTTGGTTTCTGTTTGCTAGGATTTGTTTGTGGCTGGGTTCCCTACTGGTGCAGTTTTTTCTGGCCCTCCCACTATCTGCACCACCTGTACTAGCATCAGTACCACTATCAGTTGGTATTGGTAATGTATCAACACCAGTTCCTGAAGCACCCTCTCCTTTTTTATTTTGTATTTCTGGGCCTTGTAAGTGCAGATCTTTACCTGTTTCTTCAATACCACGTCCACTATCTCCACTTGGTCCACTGTCTTACATTTCCATATCTTTGCAGGTATTGTCTTCCAAGGTAGCACCATAAGTGGCAGCTCCAACTGCCCTATTCTCCTTACTTTCCAAACTGTCATACAAGACTGTCAAATTATCCAAAAAAGATTTTTTTTGTGTTTCTGTCTTATGGTATAAGTGAAAATTTCTCCCAGTGTGTTCAGTCACTTGGGCAGACCCAAAAACATTTTCCTGTTTTAATATCGGTTGTGGTATATTGGTGGATATTTCCATGACTCCATTTGTTTGCAGAAATTACGTGCTACTTAAGCAACATCTTGCTTGGAGCTATTATTGCATATTAAACAGATTTTCATGTTGGTAATTTTTTTCATTGTTGAATATATATGATTTATAGTTTATTTATATCAGTGCCTACTGGAGAAAAGCATTTTTATGCAGACAATATACTGTCAAAAGTATTTCACTTGTATGTTGAGTGACTGTTGGCAGCTTCTACAACCTAGAGGGACTAGTACCGAACTTGCACACGAAAATCACTCACTACGAAAGCAAAAGACTTGGCAGACGATGCACCATCCCCCCAATGAAAAGCAGGGGTGTCACTAGCACGTTAAGAGACCATACAATAAGTGTCAGGGGCCCGAGACTGTTCAACTGCCTCCCAGCACACATAAGGGGGATTACCAACAGACCCCTGGCAGTCTTCAAGCTGGCACTGGACAAGCACCTAAAGTCAGTTCCGGATCAGCCGGGCTGTGGCTCGTACGTTGGTTTGCGTGCAGCCAGCAGCAACAGCCTGGTTGATCAGGCGCTGATCCACCAGGAGGCCTGGTCACAGACCGGGCCGCGGGGGCGTTGACCCCCGAAACTCTCTCCAGGTAAACTCCAGGTAAACCTGATGATTTACATCACTACACTTCACAAATATCAACTTTACTTTTCATTGTACACTTTTCCACATCAAACTTTACTTTTGGTACACTTTACAGATCTCCTTGGCTAGCTGGTGATAAAATTTACTAGAGAAAAAAGAGTATTTGACTTGCATGTCAGATAAATAGTTGTATGAATTCAACCCCCAGTAAAAGCAAAGTTGTGAAGACTGGGGAAGGAGCCAGAACTCTGTACATGGAGTATAAACTCAGGGAGTACGGCTGTAGACCTCAAAGAAAAAGACCTACTAGTGAGTTTAGTGTCTTGCATATTGCCAGAGGCTCACATCAACCGAACAACCTCTGTGGTGAGTGATCATCTGGTAAATCTACGAGTAGCCTTCATGAGTCTCAACAGTTAAGCGGACCTATCTTGTAGTATGCAGCACTAGCATGGAACCTACACATGAAAACGTGTAATAAGAAAATGGAGAAAGTATCGAGGAATGCAACGAGGTTAGTTCCAGAGCTAAGGGGTATGATCCATGAGGAAAGGCTGATATGACTGAATCTAAAGATATTTAATGATAGAGGAATCAAGGAAGGCATTATAACATACAAAATACTCAGGGGAATTGATAGCGTAGACAGGACTAAGCTGCTTGAGAGGTAGGAAACAGGTATTCGAAGGAACAGCTGGAAATTAAAGACATAGATGAGCGATAGCGACGTCAGGAAGTATTTCATCAGTCTCAGAGTGGTCAGGACGCGGAATGACCTCAACGAAGAAGTGATGGAGGCACTCTACACGGGTGCAGATCTACTATGAAACTAATGATGCTTAAGCATTAGGGCCCCTAATTCCAGAGGGACCCCAGTTGCAACTTTAGTTCACGTTGCTTAAATTTTTGGGGTCTGCTGTATGAGAGGGGGTTACAAAAGGGCTCCCATAACTGTTCAAGCTTCAGGTCCCCAAAAATGTTGGTCATCCACAGAGGCTACGTATACAGATTTCAGAGCAGGTACAACGGAGCCTGCGAAGATAGGATTGAGTAAATCTGGCAAGCAAGTTGAGAGGTGGGGATATGAGCTAAGGATCGACCTTTGCAACAACATATAGGTGGGTACTCTACATACATTGATGTTATGCACATTTCAATCAACAGCAGCTAGATCTGATGATATCCCTGTTTTTATGCTTCATCACTTACACAATGCAAAACTTTTCTTCCTTTTGCATCTTTTCAATCATATTTGCTCTGAAGGGGTTATACCTCTCCAGTGGAAAATTGCAGTAATCCTACCAGTACTAATTTATAGGTTGCTAGAACACATGGTTAACAAACATTTTGTGCCGTACTCAGAAAGGACCATTCCCTCATCAGTCCCTTAATTTGCCTTGATATGCAAGGCCTGAGGCCTCTGAGCAAATGCCCACTTTCCTTTCTGTACAGATTTCTTATCAAAGAGGTATTCTAGTGTTAGAGTAAATAACACCCACGTTGAAGATGTACCGCAAGGCTGTGCCCTCAGCTCTACCTTGTTCGTATTTACCAGTTACTAACTGGTTTCTACTCTTCCTTCAAGAATGTGGTCAGCGTTATACGTAGAGGATTTTGCTACTGCTTGTGCAGCAACAGGCTGCCATTTCATAGCAATCTTTCTTTCAAATACGCTATTGATCATGCTTCCAACTGGGGAACCTCACATTGTTTTAAATATTTTCATGCTAAAATGAAATAAACAACTTTCACACAACAGCCTATTATCCCTCGTCCTATTCTATATCTACATAGTTCCTGTGGAAATTTATTTGGTCCCTAAAGTTCCATAGGACAGATACGGCATACAAAAGGGTCCCAGCAAGGCTGTAATGGAACGGCTGAGCTGGGTGGCCCTTAAACCCACCCAAACAAAAGTGTTCTCTCCCGGATTGTCGAATGTGGATGGTAGGCACTTATTAATTTATAGATTTACCCTTCAGGGAATAAGTAGGTAGTTTACTGTTAGTACACTAATATTAGGATTATTGAGGCAACTGTAGATAATAATGTAGACCTAAAACCTTAACATAGGCAGTAATAGGCCGATAATGTAGGCAAACACTAGGTTAAGTTAGCTAGGGAGAACTGGCAGCTCTAGTTTGAATGACGAGGCGTGGGTCTGGGAGGGATCAGCTCATTCTTCTATGACCATCCACCACCAGGACAAGACGTGCGTGATCAGCAGACGGTGCCCCCCACGTGTCTTCACATATGAGACCTGGGGAAATCTGGTAGAGGCACCTCTGTGTACCGTAGATGACCTCCTCCGTCAGGCCCATACAGTAAGACAAAACCTCCACTTTCTCTTAGGATTTCTGGCCAGTGTCTGGGGAAAATTGTGAGTGAGTTGATCTGTAGGCCTGTGTGCAGCTGGCAGTGCATGCTCAGTATGTACCAGTGTCTCTTGTCTATCTAGAAGCTAGTGTCCATGTCTGCATAGTTGTACTAGGGGATACACACCCTCTTGGATATAGGAATTTCTGAGGTGCAGGCAGGTCACTAATATCGATTGAATATTGCAGGAATTAAGGCTCCCGGTTGCACGTGGTTTCTGAGGGGAAGTCCAAAGGGGGTAAGCTTAGGAAGGTTGAAGATCAGGATATATGCTGCAACACCAAGTAAGTTAGTCCTTTATACGTTCATGCAGGCGAGTTTCTTGCAACATCAATCATTTGTGAAAATCTGTCCTATAAGCCACTTGTGAAGCTGAGGTACCGACCTCAGAGCTCGGTGTCAACAGAGTTTGCCAGGGTAGGCAACTCAATTGGAGGCAGTCCAGGCAAATTTTCACAGTTCCCTTATCCCTGAGTGTGATACAGTCAAATTAACGTTCTAGTAATATATATTATTTATCTCCCTTTTAGAATGACCTATCTTACTTTTCCTCTCTCCTTGGGAGGTTCCAACAATTTGCACACACACACACACAAAAAGAAAAAAAGCAACAAGTTAGATGACATACACACAGCTGAGGAGGAGGTGAAGAAGCTGCTAAGGGACCTTGATACCTCAAAGGCAATGGGACCAGACAACATCTCCCCGTGGGTCCTTAGAGAGGGAGCAGAAATGCTGGGTGTGCCACTAACCACAATCTTCAATACATCCCTTGAAACTGGGCAACTACCTGAGGTATGGAAAACAGCAAATGTAGTACCCATATTAAAAAAAGGAGACAGAAAAGAGGCAGTAAACTATAGACCAGTGTCACTGACGTGCATAGTATACAAAGTAATGGAGAAGATTATCAGGAGGAGAGTGCTAAAACATTATTTGCTACAACCATCCATTTTAGGTGTCTTAAGCTGTAATCACCCAGTAGCAAGATGTTTGGGGCAAGAGTTGAAAGATTTTCCAGTGGTTAATTTTCAAAAGTTGTTCCTGAAACTGTTGGGAAGTTGCATCGGGAGGCTTGTATACAATCACAATAACAAGGTTATTGTGGTTGATCAGCGAAGTTAAGCAATGTTGTGTTCGGTTAGTACTTGGATGGGTGGCAGCCTGGGACTGCCAAGGGTGCGACCAGGCAATTAATTGTTGCTTTTTTGTTTACTGTCCGATTTCCTTCAGTTTTGGTGCACAAGATGAAGTATTTTCTCTAGTTACTGTAAATATTTATCAATAAGATACCTCAAACAACAACTGAGAAAAGACTGAGAAAGGACTGATTTACTGAAAATGTCCTTTGGCAGGAAGGTGATCCTATATGGGACGACGTAAGGTTGTTTGGACACTTGGTGCCGAGAGAACAATGCTTATAAGAATTTCTCAAGGTTTAGTTTCCTCTAAATATCTTATCTTTATTTCACAAAAAAAAATAAAGTTTGTTCTTGGAATGTTGTAAAAACTCTGCCCTTTACTCCCACATAACTCTCAAAATATTTGGAATATTTCCAAAAATGTACCATGAGAAATTAGAGAAATCATTATTTTACAATTTCTGTGAATATTATTCCACTTAATTAAGTAATAAAGGCGTACCTTAGCGAAATAAGTGAATAAGTTACTTCCGAAATATTGGCCTGGAGCGCCAGCCGGCCTCCCGTCTCGAAAAAAAAAAAAATCACGAAAATCGCGTTTATTTCGGTGTATTTCTTAGTAAACTGGTGTTCTAATGCAGTTATCCTCTTCAAAATACCGTTTTCTCTTACTCATAGACAACACGGAGAGGGGTAACTCGTATCAAAATATTCCTGGTGGTCTCTCGCCATATTATGGCCTATTTTATTCAGTCTAGAGTATATAACATGTTTGTATGTTATTTATAGTGTTTATTATATCATATTAGATCAATTCTGATAGATAAATAAGCCGTAGAGTTGATATATAAGCTGATATAAGCGTAATAATGAAGTGATTCTTCTGGCTCTCTCTGGAGCGGGAATACTGCCAGTGTTCCCAGATGGTTCCTGATTGGCTGGAAGTCTACGGATAAGCTCCGCCTACTGTTTTATGATGCCAAATAGTCAGTTATTATATTAGAAAGAATAATACAAGAAAAAGTGATAAAAAACAAGGGAAAAATTACAAAAAATATATGGGCTGTGAGCAGACGTGCTACCCACATCCCCGTTACCATACCTGATATAAATGACTATAATTTCTTGTAGAAACGTCGTAGAACATTGATTCTTGTACCATTGTGTTGCCAAAGAGTTAAGCTATTTTTCTATATGAATAACTCAATTTCCATAATTTTTCGATTTTTTTTTGAGAGTGCGCGGAAAATTGCCTGGGCGACCCCAATGTTGTGTTTGGTTAGTACTTGGATGGGTGGCAGCCTGGGAACGCCAAATACTGTTAGCATAATTCTTTTCGAGACAAGGAGCTGCGAATTGACCCTTGTAACCACATATAGGCGAGTACACACACACACACACACACACACACTAAATATTAAAAGCTTGGAGATACATTCAAGAAGGTGAACACACAAAAATATATATTTTTATTATTATTGTACATAGAATATATTTTAAATGGTTTATAGTATTACAAAAAATAATAATTACCCCTCAGGAGAGACTGTTTGATGGCTGTGGAGAAATTTTCTCCAGGAGGGGGGGTATTAGCCCCTTTCAGCCCTGAGGGGCCCTGCCCTCTCAGAAGGGGCAAGCATCTTGTTTACTGCTACAGCAAGTAATTGATCCCAGATACAGTACGAGCATGTGACGTGGTCAAGCTACCGCTGCTCCTTGCAACAGTCCAGTGTTGCAAAGTGTAGTTTAGCAAGAGACAGTCCATCTCTTACCTTAGCAGGGCAATTAAGGAAAATCCTGCTCCCACTTTATTACCATGATAAAGATAGTGTACATTGTTGTCTATGCTTAAGACAGCAAGAATCAAGCATTCTGCTTTGCTTCATGGAGTAAGTTTGGCAAGGAAGCAAAAAGTACTAGGTCAGCATTTCCTTTATGTTCAAGGGGCATTGCAGCAGCGGAGACTGTGAGGTCAGATTACTTTTCACCCTACTGGGAGTCACACTGACTCCAGGATAACCAACAAAGAACACTGATCTGTGCGTTAGTGTGAACAAAGTGTCTCACAAAACACGATAAACACAGAGAAGTGTGATCAGCTTCTTATGGCAGTGAAGGGGCTCTTGTTCCATGAAATTGGACCTGACCTCCCCATCCTTGGATCGACCTGATTACTTTCTATTCCCAAAGGAGCTGTATGACCCCCACGGGTTTAGCGCTGCCCAGTAGTAATAATAAAAACAAAAATATTTTGTGATTCATATATAAAGTGAATATAACTTACCCTGAAACTTAAGATGTTAGTATTCTTTAATTCTAAGAATAACAACGTGATGCCCTTATATATGTTTTAGATTCATTTCAGGATCACATTCATAGTATGGATTTGAGGTGTCTAAAACTAAAAAAAAAACAGAATTCAAGGCGGCTTTACATAGACTTTTTGAAGTTCAACGCCTCGTTGAACAGCTCCATATACTCTTGGTCTACACGAGCACTTTTTTTTTCATTTTTTTTCTTATGGATATTATCTATGTAACTTTCCATACCGACCTCATATCTCTCGCTATTATTTATTTTCGTCAGTGAGTTAAGTGGTATATTCATGATCTTCAAACTTGTTAATCCATGAGGTACTTGTGCAACACCTGGTATTGCAGACACGTTTTAAGCAACATTTCTGCAATAAACATACTCCAGTATCTCATTCGTCAACGTGTCGGTTTTTTCCAAAACCATTTATTTGGTAATATCCTCAAACATCTCGTAATTCAAAGGATTTTAGTGTGTAGGCATATGTTTACGTGATAATGTATGCGCTACGTTTTACAAAGTAGCTGGCTAGTTTTTACATAATAACAGTGTATAAACTGGTATTTATAATAAAATTGTGTAGGCTAGTCTTTACACTATAACATCTTGTAGGCTAGTGCTTACATAGTAACCTAGTGTAGGCTGGTGTTTACACACTAATACAGAGTAGACAGTGTTTACATTGTAACTGTGTAGGCTAGTATTTACTTAGCAACTGTATTCGTATTGAAACTACGTATGCTAGTGTTAGTAACGTGTGTAGGCTAGTGTTTACAGTGTAAAAGTGTGTGTGCGTGTGTGCATAGGCTAGTGTTTATATTGTAAAAGTGTGTGTGCATGTAGGCTAGTGTTTACATTGTAAAAGTGTGTGTGCATGTGCGTTTGCGTGTGCGTGTAGGCTAGTGTTTATATTGTAAAAGTGTGTGCGCGTGTATGCTAGTGTTTACATTGTAAAAGTGTGTGTGCGCGTGTAGGCTAGTGTTTACATTGCAAATGTGTGTGTGCGTGTGTAGGCTAGTGTTTACATTGTAAATGTGTGTGCGTGTGTAGGCTAGCGTTTACATTGTAAATGTGTGTAGGATAGTGTTTACATTGTAAATGTGTGTGCATGTAGGCTAGTGTTTACATTGTAAATGTGTGTGCGTGTGTGTAGGCTAGTGTTTACATTGTAAATGTGTGTAGGCTAGTGTTTACATTGTAAAAGTGTGTACTCACCTAGTTGTACTCACCTAGTTGAGGTTGCAGGGGTCGAGTCTAAGCTCCTGGCCCCGCGTCTTCACTGTGTGTGTGTGTGTGTGTAGGCTAGTGTTTACATTGTAACATAGTAAAGAGAGAGTGTGTTATCCAGAACTTCGCCAAGCCAGTGACGCTCTGGAGACTTAGGCACAATTTTGGTGATTTTCTCTAATTTTAAGCTCAGGACAACTTCACCGTCCAATTCTTCTAATTTGTTCTCGAGCTCCTGGTTCTTGAATATGGTAAAAATGCTCTGGTACAGGCGGAAGAAAGTCACCGACATTAACTGATCCTCAATGTCTTGAAATAGTGGGTTACCTGTGTAAAAGATAAGTTTTATTACTGTAAGATTGAGTCAACTTAAAGGTTTACATTTATGGCAATTCAAGGCACACATTGGATAAAAGACTTTAAGAAAAAGTTTTACCTTTTAAGTTCTTCAGCAAACGTAACGTAAACACGTGAAACACGTTTCCACACACACGTATCATGGTTACTACTTCCCAAATAATACATCTTTTGTTCTCCAGTTGTCTTCTTGATAAGACGAGATTTATTAAGGCTGACTGTCTATGCTCGCACAGACTATTATATATTTATACAGTGGTTCCAGTAATAATAATAATAATAATAATAATAATAATAATAATAATAATAATAATAATAATAATAATAATAATAATAATAATAATAATAATAATAGTAATAATAATAATATCTCTATTTACTACAAGTACATGTACATGTACTAGCTGGCATCAATGACATACTACTATATAGAAAGCCGCTTGTTATGCAGAGCATTTCGGGCAAATTCGGTCAGTTTTGTCCCAGGATGCGACCCACACCAGTCGACTAACACCCAGGTACCCATTTTACTGTTGGGGAACATAGACAACCGGTGTAAAGAAACACGTCCAATGTTTCTACCCTCGCTGGGAATCGAGCCCAGACACTCACCATGTGAAGGGAGACCTTGAGCCACCAGCCCACGGGGCATAACTGTTTCAGACATATATTGGTGTTACGTTACAGAGATCCAATTTAAGATGAAGAAATTCCTAAGCTCCAATGTGCTTAGCATATATAAATTCCCCATTTAATTAATAACATATATTATAGATATAAATTAATTTTGTACAGTAGTTATATATTTTTTCTATTATAATAAACTGTATACACCATTAAGGTGGAGTTATATTTAATATTAGTCGCAAGAGGACGGGAGTGGAATAAAAATAATAATGTTCATTCACGGTTGGGAAGGTGACAAAGTCTGTGAATGATTAATTTAATAGTGCAAATGACGACAGATGAGGAACCATACCACACCTCAAAGTGTTTTAATAGAAATTCCCTTTTTCTGGCCCTTTCATTCCTCCTAGGAACTATCCCTCCCCGGTCCCCCCTTTTTTTATTTTTTTTTATTTTTATTTTCTTTTCTTTCTTTTTTTTCTTAAAAACAAAAAGAAAGAAGTAACCTAACCATGGCAGCCCTAGTCCATGAACCTGCTACCCCTGGGCCCCTTCTTGATACCGCACCCCGTTCTGACCCCGCCTCGCCTTTGGACCACTCTTCGGACACTCCTCATGCCTCTGTACCTCTTGCTGGTGCTGTTTCCTCACCCGCTTCAGGTACTGAGGCCTCGACTGACTCCTTCGATTTATCCAACCTTCGCTCTCCTCTGACTATGCTTCCGGCCTCTTCCTCTACGGTGCGGCAATTTTCGAATCACCGACCCGTTCCACGTCGGACCAACTCTGGTCCCACACCTAAACGCCAACGACAATTACCTGCTGATGATACTTCTCCACCTTCTCGTTCTTCTCAGAAAAGATCGACACGTCCTTCACTACCTTTCCACGCTCAGTTTCAGACTGCACAATGGACTAAATTCTTCACTTTACGACCAACTTCCTCTACTGCCTATGTTTCTGACCACAGTATTGGCAAGGCACTCCTACGCCATGTTGGTAAAGATATTTCTTTTCATGCTCTTAAGAGTGGTATGCGCATCATCAATGTACAGAATGCTACTCAGGCTCATGAGCTTTCTCGTCTTTCCCATATCAATACTGTTCCTGTCACTATTGAAAAACATCATTCCCTCAATTCTGTACCATCATTCTGCCCCATACCATAGTTCAACAAAATTTCCAGACGTGTGGCACTGACATTCTTGAACAGCTGGAATTCCAAGATCTCCCAATCCTCAAGGTAGACACTTACGTTCTTCCTGCCCGCGGGCGGAGACGATACCCTAGCAATGTGGCTCGTTTAACTTTTGACAGCTGTGAACTCCCATCCTCAGTTTATGTAGCAGAACATCGGTTACAAGTTCGAAAGGTGATCCCTACACCGCAACAGTGTAGAAATTGCTGGCGATTTGGCCATCCAGCGAAATATTGCAGATCTATCGCCGAATGCCCAGTCTGTGGTGCCGATGACCATTCTAATACGTCTTGCAATCGACCTCCCTCTTGCCTTAATTGTTATGAGGCTCACCCTTTGTACTCTCGCCGTTGTCAAGTCTACTTAAACGAGTGGGAAATCCGTTACCTCAAAGAGGCAGAAGGTCTCCCTTATGCCATGGCAGTTTCTCATCTCCGCCTCCAAGGGAGACTACCTCGTGTTTCTTATTCCCGTATTTCAAAACGTCCCCCCACTTCTGGTATCCCATCTTCTGCACCCACCTCTGTGGTTACCTCTCCCATAGTCACTCCTGTATCTAATTCTTTTGCTGTCCTCGGCTCAGATGTCCCTACTTCAACGCCTCAGTCTGATCTCGCTTCTTTGTGTTCTCTCTCACAAGCCTCAGTAGTGACGAGATCTCGTATGACACCTCCTCCCAATCGTCCCTCTACTTCTCAAAAGTAAAAAAAAGGTCCGTTAACACCTCCTACCCATCTTCCACCTCCTCATTTTACCTTCTCTGTCTCTGTACCTGGTTCTCCCCCTCTCACTGGCTCTGTTACAAGTGTAGAGGTTCACCCTCCTCCTCGTACTGTACCTTCCTCCCCTGTTCCCTCCCAAGTTTCTTCCTCTTCTGCCACCTCCCAGGTTTCTGCCTCTTCTGTCCCCTTCCACGCTTCTCCAGTTCCCTCCACCCTTTCGCTCCCCCCTACCTTGGTAGAGTCCAATACAGTTCCAATCTTTACTCATCCTCCCCCTACCATTTCCAATATTGTCTCCCATACGACGTCTCTGAATTCCGAAACACTTGAAGCAATATATTGCAATATATTGCAGAGACCAAACCATCAATGGACACTGATCCACCCTCTGCTCCTTCTCTCTCCTCTGCTCCATCTGCGCAACTCCTTTCTTCACAGCGCACCGTTCCTTCACTGCTTGAACGTTTCCCACTGCCTCCGCATGTGGACTTTTCTAACCCCTCTAGTCTGTAGGAACCCTTACCTGCGGATTTCAGGTATCTTTATCATTGCCAATCATGGCCTATTTACAAGGGAATATACGTGGCCTCAGGGGTAATCGGGGTGAGCTTCAGATGTTACTCTCCCAGTTTTCCCCTGTTGGTGTTTGCTTACAGGAACCAAAATTACACTCTGCTGTTATCTCTCCCATCTCAGGCTATAATTTATTGTATTCTTCAGATCCTTTTCCTGATGGGACCTTTAATGAAAGTGCCCTTCTTCTACGCACTGATATTCCATACCATCAGCTATTTGTTCATACTTCGCTGCATTACACAGCAGCCCGTATCCACTTGCATAGGTGGTATACGCTCTGTTCTTTATATCTCTCTCCTTCTTGGGCATTATCTATCCCGGATATTGCCTTTCTTGTTTCGTCATTACCGCCACCGATTCTGTTACTTGGTGATTTTAATGCCCACCATTTCCTCTGGGGGGGGGGTCTCACTGTGATTCCCGTGGCATTCAGTTAGAGGCTTTTCTTGCCACCCACCCCCTCCATGTTTTAAATACAGGTACTCACACCCATTTTGATCCTCGGACTCACACTCTCTCTTGCATCGATCTCTCAGTCTGCTCTTCCTCCACCGCATTAGACTTCACTTGGTCTGTTTTCCCGGACTTACATGACAGCGATCATTTCCCAATCATTCTTACTTCCCCTTCATATTTACTACCTCTTCACATCCCACGCTGGCAATTTGATCAGGCAAATTGGAACCTTTACTCACACCTAACTGTTTTTAGAGAGGTTCCTTCTTCGTCCTCCATTGATGAGCTTTTACACCTCTTCTAGTCCTCCATTTTAACCACAGCTTCTCATTCTATACCCCAAACTTCAGGCAGGCATTCTCAGAAATGCGTGCCTTGGTGGTCTCCTGCTTGTGCTTGTGCAGTACGTTTGAAACGCGCTGCATGGAGCAGGTACCGGTACAATAGAACCACAGAGAGACTTCTTGATTTTAAGCAGAAGCGTGCAATCGCTCGCCGTGTCATCCGTGACGCTAAACGCACTTGCTGGCGAGATTATGTCTCCACCATCACCTCTGCTTCCTCTATGAGTGCAGTCTGGAAAAAAGTACGAAAACTGAGTGGTAAATATTCTCCTGACCCGGCTCCTGTTCTGCGGGTTGTCGGTGTTGATATAGCAAACCCACTAGATGTTGCCAATGAAATTGGCAATCATCTGGTCTGTATTTCTCAGGGACTCCATCTATGCCCCTCATTTCTTTCCTCAAAGTCTGCCAGAGAGTTAGCACCCTTGGACTTTTCTTCTCTCAGAGAAGAACAGTATAATGTGCCTTTTACACTTCAAGAACTGGAGGCAACACTCTCAGCTTGCCGATCATCGGCAGCTGGGCCCAACGACTTTCATATTCGTATGCTACAACATTTACATCAGTCAGCCCTTGCAGTCCTATTACGCCTTTACAATCTTATTTGGTCACAAGGAGTTCTTACACAGCTGTGGAAATCCGCCATTGTTCTCCCTTTCCGCAAACCAGGCACTACGGGACGTGAAACCTCCCACTATCGTCCCATTGCTCTTACCAATGCAGTTTGCAAAGTGATGGAACGCTTAGTAAATAGACGTTTAGTGTGGTATTTAGAGACACACAACAGTCTCTCCACTCATCAATATGGCTTTCGTAAGGGATGTTCTACCATAGACCCCTTACTACGCTTGGATACGTATGTTCGTAATGCCTTTGCAAATAACCACTCAGTTATTGCCATATTTTTTGACCTTGAGAAGGCATATGACACAACTTGGAGGTATAATATTTTAGCCCAAGCCCACTCCTTAGGCCTTCGAGGCAATCTACCATCCTTCCTTAAGAACTTTTTAACTGACAGGCATTTCTGTGTTCGGGTTAATAATGTGCTCTCCCCGGACTTTATCCAAGCTGAAGGTGTCCCCCAGGGATGTGTTCTGAGCACAACACTTTTTCTCCTTGCTATTAATGATTTGGCCTCTAGTCTTCCATCAAATATTTGGTCATCACTCTATGTTGATGACTTCACTATTGCCTGTGCAGGCGCTGACTGTCACCTCATTACAGTTTCTCTCCAGCATGCAGTCGACTGTGTTTCCAATTGGGCCACCACACGTGGGTTTAAATTTTCCAGCACTAAAACTCGCCAAATTACTTTCACTAGACGCTCTGTCATCTCCGATCATCCTTTGTACCTCTATGGCTCCCGTATCCCTGAATGTGATAGTCAAGTTTCTGGGCCTCCTCTTTGATCGTAGGTTATCCTGGAAACCTCACATTACCTCTCTGAAGGTAACTTGTCACAGCCGGCTGAACCTTCTTAAAACCCTTGCTCATCTTTCATGGGGAGCTGATCGTCGAACCCTCCTTCGCCTACATTCCACCCTTATTTTATCGAAACTTGATTATGGTGACCAGATCTATTCAGCGGCATCTCCTGCTACTCTCTCTAGCCTTAACCCCATTCATCACCAAGGATTACGTTTATGCCTTGGTGCTTTTTGCTCTTCCCCTGTCGAGAGCCTCTATGCAGAAGTGAACGTTCCATCCTTATCTGATCGCCGTGATGCCCATTGCCTTCGCTACTATGTACGCTCTCATGATCTCCGCAGTCCTTCCATTTATAGAATGGTCACTGATATTAGTAGACATTCTTTATTTGTTCGCCGCCCCTGTTTACTCTGTCCCTTCTCTCTTCGCCTTCATTCGCTCTTGTCTTCTCTTCAGTTACCACCTTTCTATGTTCATGTAGCATCTCACTTTTCCCTACACCCCTGGGAAGTTCCAGCTGTTCGAGTCTGTTCTTTCTCTCTCCCTTGCTCGAAAGCCCAACTGTCTATGGTCGCTTCCCGCTCTCTTTTTCTTGACCACTTTCACTCTCATTCTCATGCCATTGCTGTGTACACAGATGGCTCTAAGTCTTCTGACTGCGTAGGATTCGCAGCAGTGTTTCTGGACAGCATCGTAGAAGGGCATTTACTATCTTCGGCTAGTATTTTTACTGCTGAATTGTATGCCATCCTTGCAGCACTTATCTGTATTGCATCTATGCCTGTGTCATCATTTGTGGTTGTCTCAGACTCCCTTAGTGCTTTACAGGCTATACAGAAATTTGATGCACCTCACCCCTTAGTCCTCCGTATCCAACTTTGGCTACGCCGCATCTTTACCAAGCATAAAGATAATGTTTTTTGTTGGGTCCCTGGTCATGTTGATGTACAGGGCAATGAACAGGCAGACACTGCTGCGCGGTCAGCAGTACATGACCTACCAGTTTCATATAGAGGTATTCCATTTACAGACTATTTTGCTGCAATATCTTCCCACCTTCACACCCGTTGGCAACACCGTTGGTCTACTATGCTCGGCAACAAACTTCAATCTATTAAACCAAGTATAGGTTACTGGCCGTCTTCTTATCACCAGTGTCGAGGTTGGGAGACTACTCTCTCCCGTCTTCGCATTGGCCATACTCGTCTTACTCATGGATATCTCATGGAGAGGCGCCCTGCTCCTCTCTGTGAGAATTGCCAAGCTCCATTATCAGTCAGCCACATTCTGTTGGACTGCCCACTTTATCAACGAGCACGCAGAATTTACCTCCGTCGTCGTCTTCGCTCCGCTGCTCTCTCTTTACCTTCCCTTCTCGCTGATGGACCCACCTTTCATCCGGACTCTCTCATTGACTTTTTGACAACAACTGACTTACTTCACAAATTCTGATACCTTCAGCCCTTTCTACTTCAATCTCTTGCTACCCTCTACCCCCGTACTATCCCCTGCCCCGCTGTTTTCTGTAACCTACTGTGGCTTATCATCCCTCCTCCCTTCTGCCTCTCCTGTATGACCTCTACATACCCTCGCTTCAGTAGACTTCCCTACCCTGCAGCGCTGTATAGCCCTTGTGGCTTAGCGCTTCTTTTTGATGCACTATAATAATAAAGAAAACTTAGATTACACTTTGTATAAAAAAAATATTGACATATGCTCTGTTACTTTAACGCTGCTTTACGCCCTTTCATTCTTCCCACTGTCTCACATACTTCTCTCACATCCAAATCTGGCTCTTCCTCACTCCTAGATGTCATACCCAACTGTGTAATGCATTGAATCAGTACTTCCCTTTCTTCATCAACATTCAAGAACTCTGTAAAATATTCCCTCTAGCTTCCAAGTAGCTCCATTTTCCCGTCTAATAATTCCTCTCTTCCCTTTTGTTTTTATTAAATATATTTGTCTCCAAGGCTTTTTCTTCTCATTGATTTCATTTCAAAACTTTTTCTTATTCTCAGGAAAATTTGTTGATAAAACCACATCCACTCTTGTTTTTTAGCTCTCCTTGTACATTCTCTCACCACTCTTTTAACTTTATTTTACTCTCCCTATAATCTGCTCTCTTTACATCACTTCCATGTTTCAAAATCCTTTCATATGGTAACTTTCTTATCCATACCACTTTTCTTACCTCGTCATTCCACCAATCTTTCCTTTTTCCTGCCGCACCTACCCTCCTATACCCGCAAATTCATGCTGCACGCTAATACTGCATTCTTAAATCTACCCTATACCTCCCTTCGCATTATCTAGTCTTTCTGCAGCCCACCTTTTCTCCCATTAGTTTTTCCCTTACTATCTCCTTCTATAGTAACTTTTACATTTCAGTACCCACTGAGGGCATTCTCCTTGTACCCCATCTACCTTTTACTCTCATTGTAGCTACGGATAAAAAAAAAATATCTCTGCTGCCCTTCTAAACGAATGCACGCTATTAAATCTGCCTATCATCTTTTGTCTATTAATATATAGTCCAATAAATGACTACATCTACAAGGTATACAGGCCTAGCTGACCTCAATGACATACTACTCTATAGAAAGTAGCTTGTTATGCAGAGCATTTCGGGTAAATTAGGTCAATTTTGTCCCAGGATGCGACCCACACCAGTCGACTAACACTCAGGTACCCATTTTACTGATAAGTGAACATGGACAACAGGTGTAAGGAAACACTTCCAATGTTTCCACTCTTGCCGGGAATCGAAACCAGACACAGCGTGTGAAGCGAAAGCTTTGCCTATCAGGCCTCGAGCCACCATATTTATCCTCAATTTCTTAAAATATATATTACCTATTATCAAACTTCTTTCTATACATACTGCACAGAAAGACTTAAATGAACTACATAGTTCAGTTAGAGGTCTCCTCCCCCATAACCATTTACCCTTTGTTTCAAACTTACCTCCTCCTTCCTTTACAACAGTTTCTCCCACTTTACTACTAATATCCCCCACAACAATTATTTTTTTACTTGGTTCAAAACTCCAACACTCACTTGATATCTGCCAAATTCTCTCCCTCTGCAAAAATCGCTTTCATAGGCGCACAACCAATTACAATGGCCTACTTCTCATATCCCATCTATATACCCCATTTAACATTACTGTTAGCCCTTCTTGTACTCAATTTCTCTCAGATAACACCAGTTTTAGTCCTAGTCACATCTTCCCATTGAATTTTCCCTATCCTATTTAGATTCATTTTGCTTAGAGCTATGACATTCAGCTTATTTTTCATTCATCAAATTCAAAATTAATTCTTTCTTCTCATTCCTGCCACACCATGACCCATAAAAACATCCAAACTTTACAGTAAAGCTATCTTCTTCAATATATTAATTTATACAGGAGAAAGGGGGTTACTAGCCTAGACATTTTTGCAAAACGCATGGCTTATGAAGGATGAATTCTCCACCTATCCATGGAGATGAAAGGAAACTGTAAGAACAAATTATATATATATATATATATATATATATATATATATATATATATATATATATATATATATATATATATATATATATATATATATATATATATATATATATATATATATATATATATATTGCAAAACAACCACTGTGAAAGAGTAGTGAAATTCCAAACGCTTTCGTGACTACTCACATTGTCAAGGAACTATGAAAGTAATACATCAAAGGAAGGCAATTAAAGGGCTTAGACTACACCTCACAATCAACCCCCACAACAAAGAAACACCTGATGCGTGACAATACCGGACTCATAAGAAAAGAGGAACACTGCAGTAGGTCTGCTGGTCCAACTAGACAGGTCCTCACCACATCCCACTAACAAAATATGCTACCCAAGAAATAAGGTTTATTATTTGCCCAATGTATTATTAAATTCTTCCGAAATTTTATTAATTATAAATGAATCTAAATTATATAAACCAAATAAAATTTGGGAAGAATTTAATACATTGGACAAATAATAAACCTTATTTCTTGGATAGATTATTTTGTTAGTGTATATACGTATAGAATACGCGAGAATATTTTTTGAAGGAAGTTGATTATAAGCGGTGCTGTTACTCACCTGAGGCCAGCTTGACCTTGCCAACATGGAGGGCGAAGTAAGGCGTAAAATAACGCTCCATCCGAGTTAGTTCACTCTGGCTGCTGTGGAAGGAGAAGAAGACCTTGAAGGTGGGAGTAACTCCAGAGTGATAAAAGTTTTAGTAAGTATTTGCATCCTTGTATCTCATGCGCAGCTTCAGTGTCCTGTACAAGAATGCTTATTATAAGGGTAAATATTACTCCTTGGTGATATTATTTTGCTCATCGTGATTAAAATAATGTTCTGAATGCGAAGTGTATATGCCGCCTTACCCAGGTGCTGAATGACCCTTATGTATTTAGCGCTTCTACTACTAAAACTCTTACTACTACTATTATCCAGTTAGGACGTGTCGAGTGTGCTCTCTACAGACTGAACCAAGATGCCCTCCATCGAGCAACTTTACCAACAGCTTAAGAAAGAATTGAGGATGGCGAAGATGGAGATTCGGTGACTGACGGAGGAAAACAAGAAGATTGGTAGTAGTCCTCCTATTTTCAGTCCTCAGGTCAAGAAGGGAAACTGGTCAGTGGCTGGACAGCATGAAACGAGGTTGACGATCAAGAAGACGTATGGAAAGGTAGAAACGATGAAGAAGAAAGAGGCTGCTGTGGAAGCTGTTGTGGTAACATCTAATGCATTCTCCATGCTACCCGACGAATGTGAGTCGACTACTGGGAACGTCACGATGAACGACACCAAGGAAGGTAAGAATGTTGTTGTTGGGGATAGCCAAGTTAGGTATATGGATAGGGCTTTCTGCTTGAAGGACAAGAGTAGGAGACAGAGGGTTTGCTTTCCTGGGGCTGGGATGGAGGATATTGTTAGCTGTCTGGATGACATCATGAGAGGTAATGGGAGCAATCCTATTATCTGTCTCAGTGCTGGAGGCAACGATGTTGGCAGATGTAGGAGTGAAGACCTGATTAGCAGGTATAGGTCAGCAATAGAAATAATTAGGAGGAAGGGTGGGAACCCTACCATATGTGGTATTTTGCCAAGGAGAGGAGTTGGAAATGAATGGTTGTCCAGGGCAATTGGTGTCAATTGCTGGCTGGACAAATACTGTAAGGAAAATGCAGTAACATTCATTGACAACTGGGACCTCTTCTATGGCAGAAATGACATGTATGCCAGGGATGGGGTTCACTTATCTAGGTCTGGGATGGGGGTACTGGCAACTGCAGTGGAGGGAGCTGTTAGGACTTTAAACTAGGAATAGTTAGTGGTATGGGTTTTGACAGGAAAACAGTGAAGTCCCAGTGTAGTAATATTATGAGTTCTAGGGAAACTAGTAATAAGCAGAACGAGGTAGATATTGAAAAGCCAGTGACACTAGGTGATAAGGACAGTAATAGGTTTAGTAGAAAAACAGAAATGAGCAGGAAGGGTAAAGAGAAAGGAGAGTCTTTCAATGTTTATTATGCTAATAGCCGTAGTGCTAGGAATAAGATGGACGAGTTGAGATTAGTTGCTAGTGCAGGTAACATTGATGTATTTGCCTTAACTGAGACGTGGTTTAATTCAAAAAGTCGGGACATGCCTGCGGAATGTCACATTCAGGGTTTTAAATTGTTCCAAGTATATAGAAGTATCGGGAAATGGGGTGAGGTGGCATTGTATGTCCGAGATCGCTTGAACTGTTGCATAAAAACGAGTATTAAGTCTGAAGTAACGCATACAGAGTCTGGATAGAATTTTCAGAGGGGCATGAAAAATTGATTTTAGGTGTGATATACCGTACCCCAAACTTAGATAGGGACCAAGGGAGACTACTATGGGAGGAAATTGTTAAGGCCACAAGGCACGATAATGTAGTAATTCTAGGAGACTTTAACTTTAGTCATATTGATTGGAATTTCTTGACTGGGAATTTAGAATCATACGACTTCTTAGAAGTAGTTCAGGATTGTTTTTTGAAGCAGTTTGTGACAGAACCTACAAGGGGAAATAACCTGCTTGACTTAGTTCTGGCAAACAATGAATCCCTTGTTAATAATTTAGAAATTTCAGAGGAACTGGGTGCTAGCGCCCACAAATCAATTACATTTAGCATTGAATGGAAGTATGATAGTAGGGATAATTCAGTAATAGTCCCAGATTTTCGCTTAGCAGATTACAATGCGCTTAGAGAACGCTTATCATCTGTTGACTGGGGTAATGAAGTGAGATATCAATATGACAGTTTTCTGAACACTATACATGCTGCTCAAAGAACGTTTATCCCGTATAAAGAAATTAGATCAAATAGAAATGACCCAAAATGGATGAATAATAGGCTGAAATATCTACTAGGGCATAAGAAGGGAATTTATAGGAGTATCAAAAGAGGTGAGGGTCATCTTATGAATCAGTATATTGACATTAAGAGGGACATTAAAAAGGGGATAAGAAAAGCTAAAAGGGACTATGAAATTAAAGTTGCTAGGGATTCGAAAACTAATCCAAAATTTTTTTCCAGGTCTATAGAACAAAAGTCAGAGATAAGATAGGTCCCCTTAAAAATAACTATGGGCATATTACTGACAAAGAGAATGAAATGTGCTCGATTTTAAATAATTATTTTCTCTCGGTTTTTACACAGGAAGACACTAACAATATTCCAGAAATTAATTTTTATAGTGGGCCTGAAGAAGATAAATTATGTAACATCACAGTCACTAATGAAATGGTTATGAAACAAATAGACCGACTGAAGCAAAATAAGTCGCCGGGTCCTGATGAGGTTTTTTCAAGGGTTCTTAAGGAATGCAAAATGGAACTCTGTGAACCATTAACTAATATTTTTAATTTATCTCTTCAAACAGGTGTAGTGTCTGATATGTGGAAGATGGCTAATGTAATTCCTATTTTTAAAGCAGGGGACAAGTCGTTACCGTCAAATTAACGCCCAATAAGCCTGACCTCAATTGTAGGCAAATTACTAGAGTCAATTATAGCTGAGATTATAAGAAGCCATCTCGATAAGCATAGCTTGATTAATGATACTCAGCATGGATTCACAAGAGGCCGTTCTTGTCTAACTAATTTATTAACTTTCTTCAGTAAAGCTTTTGAGGCTGTTGATCACGATAAAGAATTTGATATTATTTACTTAGATTTTAGTAAGGCTTTTGATAGAGTTCCGCACCAAAGACTGTTAAACAAAGTGGCAGCTCATGGCATTGGGGAAAAAGTGCTCTCGTGGATCGATTCATGGCTCAGACAGGAAGCAGAGAGTGTCCATAAATGGGGTTAAATCCGAGTGGGGATCTGTAACAAGTGGCGTACCACAAGGATCAGTCTTAGGCCCAGAAAAGTGGCAGATGCAGTTCATTGTAGATAAATGCAAGGTTCTGAAGCTCGGGAGTGTCCATAACCCCAGCACTTATAAGTTAAGGAATTTATAGGCATATCAAAAGAGGTGAGGGTCATCTTATGAATCAGTATAGTGACATTAAGAGGGACATTCAAAAGGGGATAAGAAAAGCTAAAAGGGACTATGAAATTAAAGTTGCTAGGGATTCTAAAACTAACCCAAAAAGTTTTTTCCAGGTATATAGAACAAAAGTCAGAGATAAGATAGGTCCCCTTAAAAATAACTATGGGCATCTTACTGACAAAGAGAATGAAATGTGTTCGATTTTAAATAATTATTTTCTCTCGGTTTTTACACAGGAAGACACTAATAATATTCCAGTAATTAATTTTTATAGTGGGCCGGAAGAAGATAAATTATGTAACATCACAGTCACTAGTGAAATGGTTGTGAGGCAGATAGACAGACTGAAGCAAAATAAGTCGCCAGGTCCTGATGAGGTTTTTTCAAGGGTTCTTAAGGAATACAAAATGGAACTCTGTGAACCATTAACTAATATTTTTAATTTATCTCTTCAAACAGGTGTAGTGTCTGATATGTGGAAGATGGCTAATGTAATTCCTATTTTTAAAACAGGGGACAAGTCGTTACCGTCAAATTACCGCCCAATAAGCCTGACCTCAATTGTAGGCAAATTACTAGAGTCAATTATAGCTGAGATTATAAGAAGCCATCTCGATAAGCATAGCTTGATTAATGATACTCAGCATGGATTCACAAGAGGCCGTTCTTGTCTAACTAATTTATTAACTTTCTTCAGTAAAGCTTTTGAGGCTGTTGATCACGATAAAGAATTTGATATTATTTACTTAGATTTTAGTAAGGCTTTTGATAGAGTTCCGCACCAAAGACTGTTAAAGAAAGTGGCAGCTCATGGCATTGGGGGAAGGGTGCTCTCGTGGATCGAATCATGGCTCACAGACAGGAAGCAGAGAGTGTCCACAAATGGGGTTAAATCCGAGTGGGGATCAGTGACAAGTGGCGTTCCACAGGGATCAGTCTTGGGCCTGTTGTTGTTTATAATATATATCAATGATCTTGATGAAGGAATTACTAGTGATATGAACAAATTCGCCGATGACACAAAGATAGGTAGGATAAATGATTCAAACGTAGACGTTAGGGAACTTCAGAAAGATTTAGACAAACTCCATTCTTGGTCAGAAAAGTGGCAGATGCAGTTCAATGTAGATTAATGCAAATTTCTGAAGCTCGGAAGTTTCCATAACCCTAGCACTTATAAGTTAGATAAAGTAGAACTTAGCCATACAGATTGCTAAAAGGACTTGGGGGTTATGGTGAGCAGCAACCTCAAACCAAGACAGCAATGCCTAAGCGTCCGTAATAAGGCAAATAGATTGTTGGGATATATATCAAGAAGTGTAAGCAACAGAAGTCCAGAGGTTATACTGCAGCTTTATACATGATTAGTAAGGCCTCACCTAGATTATGCAGCTCAGTTCTGGTCTCCATATTACAGAATGGACATAAATTCGTTAGAAAACATTCAGCGTAGAATGACTAAATTAATACATAGCATTAGAAATCTTCCTTATGAAGAAAGATTGAAGACTCTTAAATTACATTCACTTGTTAGATGAAGAATGAGGGGAGACCTGATCGAAGTGTATAAGTGGAAAATGGGTATTAATAAAGGGGATATTAATAAGGTCTTGAGGATATCTCTCCAAGAGAGAACCCGCAGTAATGGATTTAAATTAGATAAGTTTAGATTTAGAAAGGACATAGGAAAGTATTGGTTTGGAAATAGGGTAGTTGATGAGTGAAACAGTCTACCTAGTTGGGTTATTGAGGCTAGGACTTTGGGTAGTTTCAAATTAAGGTTGGATAAATATATGAGTGAGAGGGGTTGGATTTGATTGGGACTTGCAAATGAGTGGATAGAGTTATCAGAGATTATTTCTTGGGTAGTATTGAAAATTGGGTTGGGCAAATGTTTTGTTAGTGGGATGGATTGTAAAGGACCTGCCTAGTATGGGCCAACAGGCCTGCTGCAGTGATCTTCCTTTCTTATGTTCTTATGTTCTTATTATTATTATTATTATTATTATTATTATTATTATTATTATTATTATTATTATTATTATTATTATTATTATTATTATTATTATTATTATACTAATAAAAATATTTGACTTCATAGTACACTATTAAAATCAAAAGTTTTAGTCTTAGCTTTTAAAGTATGCTCACCAACGTTTGAATTAAATAATTCCATTAGAGCATCCATTTTGTAAATTTTTTAACTACTATTGTTCTTTAAGGCAGTAGATTATGAATGCTATAAATGACTGCCATCTGCAGTGCAGTTTAAATTATTTTTAAGTGAATAAAAGATACACCACGTTGTGTGGTTACCCTCATTTATATGACATTTCATAAGGCTCGAGAAAAAACTGTTTACCTAATGTACTCATTTCACACACAATGATTTCCCTGTCACATTACGTTACACGGGATGGGTTTTTTGCCACACTTCATCACACAGGATGGTTTTCCAGTCATGCACTGTCACACAGGATGTTTTTCCATTCATACACTGTCACACAGGATGGTTTTCCAGTCACACATTGTCACACAGGATGATTTTCAAGTCACACTGCCACACAGGATGCTTTCCAGTCACACACTATCACACAGGATGGTTTTCCAGTCACATACTATCACACAGGATGCTTTTCCAGTCACACACTGTCACACAGGATGGCTTTCCAGTCACACACTATCACATAGGATGGTTTTCCAGTCACACACTGTCACACAGGATGGTTTTCCAGTCACACTGTCACACAGGATGCTTTTCCAATCACACACTGTCACACAGGATAGTTTTCAAGTCACACTGCCATACAGAATGCTTTTCCAGCCACACACTATCACATAGAATGCTTTTCCAGTCACACACTGTCACACAGGATGGCTTTCCAGTCACACACTATCACATAGGATGGTTTTTCCAGTCACACTGTCACACAGGATGCTTTTCCAATCACTTTCTCAGACAGGATTGTTTTCCAGTCTTACACTGTCACACAGGATGTTTTTCCAGTCACACTGTCACACAGGATGGACTTTCTAATAAAGTATTGAAATTTGTCACCTTGAGATGGGAGACTTCAGTACTGGGATGAGAATACCGTTATTGATTCAATAGCAATGAGAGGTATAAAAGTTTTCTTCCAGCACATCCGGAGTTATTTTTATATGGGATCACCATTTTGGATGGTATATCACACACCGATTTAGCAGAACGGATGAGAACATCATCACATAAACTACAAAAGACTATTATTCGTCAGGGACTATTGGAGAAATTCAGCTTTTGTCATAGCTGAGATTCTTATTGCATTCAACACGGTACAGTGGCTATAACAAAGGGGTAGCAGAAGCTGTACCGCAGGTTAGAGCCACCAGAATTCTTTGTAAAAGTTTACAATCATTCTCTAGGAGTTTTCATGCATGCCAATGAAATCAATACTCAGGAAAGCCGTAAGTCTTTCAAAGGAAGGTCTCCAGTGGGATAAAGCGACACTTCCGGTTAGACCTGAGGAAAGTAAGAGTTTGCAAGGCAACACAGATAGCATTATTCGCATTTCAATCTTCGTGTATGGCATCCAGCGACCTAGTGAGAGACTCCCAAAATGCCTGAAAGGGTCTGTAGGAAATATCGAATCATCGTGGCGGTGGGATAAACTTGCAGTGTCCCTGATGCCTTCCCAGGCACTTGCCTCGACCCTCAAGTCATTCACATTTTTGCAGTTCTTTGTCCATCTGCCGTCATTCTCACCGAACATAGATGCACCTGCATCGCATCTGGGTCAGTAGGCCTGTTGCAGTGTTTCTCGATTCTTTTGTTCTTCTTATGTTCTTACCACGTGGGTAGACCAATTTGGGCTCATCTCCCATAGGACAGAACGAAAGAATGCACGACATAAAGCGGTAAATGATATAATTAAGCAAAGCCATGCTTCAGTCTGTTAGCCATCAGAATCTGAAGATAAAGTGATAAGGCTCGACGGCAGCCAAAGGCGCCTGGTTGGAGTCACCATACTACCTTGGAAGGACGAAAAACTGATATCATGGGACTACACTTGCGGGTCTACAACGGCCAACAGTTCCCTGCGATACTCCAAAGATGAAGGGGTGACTTCTCTAGTTTGAGGGAGACCCAGATGATCAATAAATACAGGGACCTGTCAGCCACAGCACCGTGTCTTCCTTTGCAGATGACACCCGAATCTGCATGACAGTGTCTTCCATTGCAGACACTGCAAGGCTCCAGGCGGACATCAACCAAATCTTTCAGTGGGCTGCAGAAAACAATATGAAGTTCAACGATGAGAAATTTCAATTACTCAGATATGGTAAACACGAGGAAATTAAATCTTCATCAGAGTACAAAACAAATTCTGGCCACAAAATAGAGCGAAACACCAACGTCAAAGACCTGGGAGTGATCATGTCGGAGGATCTCACCTTCAAGGACCATAACATTGTATCAATCGCATCTGCTAGAAAAATGACAGGATGGATAATGAGAACCTTCAAAACTAGGGAGGCCAAGCCCATGATGACACTCTTCAGGTCACTTGTTCTATCTAGGCTGGAATATTGCTGTACACTAACAGCACCTTTCAAGGCAGGTGAAATTGCTGACCTAGAAAATGTACAGAGAACCTTCACGGCACGCACAACGGAGATAAAACACCTCAATTATTGGGCGCTTGAGGTTCCTAAACCTGTATTCGCTGGAACGCAGGCGGGAGAGATACATGATTATATACACCTGGAAAATCCTAGAGGGACTAGTACCGAACTTCCACACGAAAATCACTCACTACGAAAGCAAAAGACTTGGCAGACGATGCAACATCCCCCCAATGAAAAGCAGGGGTGTCACTAGCACGTTAAGAGACCATACAATAAGTGTCAGGGGCCCGAGACTGTTCAACTTCCTCCCAGCATACATAAGGGGGATTACCAACAGACCCCTGGCAGTCTTCAAGCTGGCACTGGACAAGCACCTAAAGTCGGTTCCTGACCAGCCGGGCTGTGGCTCGTACGTTGGTTTGCGTGCAGCCAGCAGCAACAGCCTGGTTGATCAGGCTCTGATTCATCAGGAGGCCTGGTCACAGACCGGGCCGCGGGGGCGTTGACCCCCGGAACTCTCTCCAGGTCTCTAGGTAAACATGCTACAACTTCATTCCAATAGCATCGGAGATCATCAGAGTAAGGGGCAAGTGCGCACTCAAGATTATGAAGAAATTAGGAGACAACCTTGCAGGGAAATACCAAGGACCACAGAGAGACCCGCTTTCTTATCTAGATACTCAGTGTTTTGCTCTAGAGAGGAAATGCCTCTAGGAACTTTCTCCTAACAATCCTACTTTAGCAATAGGCGCACGACTGGACCAACAAACCTTCGGCTTTACAGTGGCTTTCCGCCTTGCTGCCCAATTCACACGGAATATACGTGTATTTGCGGCAGTGCGCAAGCCGACAAATATGGTTTACATGGTCTAAACTGTCCCAAAGCCAAGGGTTCGCACGCGAGATTTAAAGTCAACATTTTCAGGAGGAGCCTCGCTTCGGCTGGGTGCCCGGCTTAGAGAGAACAAAAATTCCTATCATTCAGCAATCCAGATAATCCCACTGGAATGAATAAAAGAGGGTAAAGCAGCTGGAACTGATGGAATCATGACAGAAATGTTAAAAGCAGGGGATGATATAGTGTTGGAGTGGTTGGTATTTTTGTTTAATGTATGAAAGAGGGGAAGGTACCTAGGGATTGGCAGAGAGCATGTATAGTCCCTTTATATAAAGGGAAGGGGGACAAAATAGATTGTAAAAATTATAGAGGAATAAATTTACTGAGTATACCAAGAAAAGTGTACGGTAGGGTTATAATTGAAAGAATTAGAGGTAAGACAGAATGTAGGATTGCGGATGAGCAAGGAGGTTTCAGAGTGGGTAGGGGATGTGTAGATCAAGTGTTTACATTGAAGCAAATATGTGAACAGTATTTAGATAAAGGTGGGGAAGTTTTTATTGCATTTATGGATTTAGAAAAGGCATATGATAGAGTGGATAGAGGAGCAATGTGGCAGATGTTGCAAGTGTATGGAATAGGTGGTAAGTTACTAAATGCTGTAAAAACTTTTATTTATTTATTTATTTATTTTAACATGATACAGTGAAGTAAAAAGTTATTACAGTGCAACATGCCAAAGCCCCTTGTATGCAGAGCATTATGAGCAGGCTTAAAATTAACTTAAGATCAACTAAGCAATGATATATTCAGTGGTAAATACATTATTGTAAACAGATAACAGTTTAGCACAAATGAGTATTACAAAGACAGGTCATATGGTCATTTACTGTGTTGCTGAGCATTCAGTAGATTGGAGTATTCTGTTAGGTAATGTAATTAAAAAATAAAGTTAGATTGGGTCACAGGTTAGACATTTATGAGTAATAAGTATGGATGTTTTGAATGGTGAGTAGGTTTAGAGTTTTAAATATTGGTGGAGTGTGCTGTCTGTAGTGGGAATTTGTTATCATTCTGACTGCAGCCTTTTGTTGGGTAATTAATGGTCTGAGATGGTTTATTGTTGTTGAGCCCCATGCACAAATTCCATAGGTGAGATAGGGGTAAATAAGTGAGTGATATAGGGCCAGGAGGGCTGACTGTGGAACATAGTACCATATCTTCGATAGTATGCCTACGGTCTTGGAATTTTTTTGGGAAATTTGTTGTATATGTGTTTGAAATTTGAGTCTATTATCAAGGTGGATTCCTAAGAATTTTCCCTCTGTGAGTTTTGTGATAGGTGATCCGTTTATCTTTATGTTAAGAGGGACGTCTGTTGCTCTGTTACCAAACTGAATGAAGTAGGTTTTGTCACTGTTTAGGGTAAGTTTGTTAGTACTCATCCAGGTAGATATTTTCTGTAATTCGGTATTTACAGTATTGGCTAGCATGACTGGGCTCGGGTGAGAGAAGACGTATTTAGTGTCATCTGCAAATAGTGTGGGTTTGAGTAGTTGCGATGCATTTGGTAGGTCATTTATGAAAAAGAGAAGAGGGCCTAGGACACTTCCCTGTGGGACACCAACTGTAATTGGCTGTGCTGAAGAGTTTGCCACGTTTGTGTACACATATTGGCTTCTGTTACTGAGGTAAGACTTTAGGTAGTTGAGGGAGTGCCCTCTTATACCATAGTGCGACAATTTTATATGGAGCAAGTCATGGTCAACTGTATCAAAAGCTTTACGTAAGTCTATGAAGATCCCCAGTGGGACTTCTTTTTACTCTATTGCAGTGTATATGTGTTCTAGCATGTGTATAATAGCATCATTAGTATTTTTATTAGGTCTGAACCCAAATTGACAGGGGTTGAGTATGTTGTGGGAGATGAGGTAGGAATAGATTCGCTTATGAATTAATTTTTCGAAGATTTTAGAGAGAGGGTGTAAGTTGGATATTGGTCTATAGTTATTCAAGTCTGTTTGGTCTCCTCCTTTATGGATCGGGGTGACCCTTGCTATTTTGAGAACTGAAGGAAAGGTAGAGGATTCAATGGATTTGTTAAAGAGTGTTGCAATGATTGGTGATAGTACTTGTGACGCTTTTTTGTATATAAAGGGTGGTAAGGTATTTAAATCTCCTGTCTTTTTTTTAGTGTGTTGATAATAAGGGAGACTTCAGTAGGGTTAGTCGGAGCTAGGAACAGTGTGTTCGGGTAGTTGCCAGTGAGGTAGCCGTTGGGTGGGGTATCTGAGCTTGGAATTTTATTGGCAAGGTTTTTTTCCTACAGTGGAGAAGAAATTATTGAGTCTGTTCGCTGTTTCAGTTGGTTGGAGTTGGGGTTCATCTGGTTTTGTTAATTCAATTTCGCTATTTCGTGATATCTTTTTTGTTCCTAGAATTGCTGATAGGGTTTTCCAGGTCTTTTTTATATCACCTCGTAAGTTGGATAATCTGTTCTCATAATACAGTTTTTTAGCCCTTCTTATCAGGCTGGTTAGGACTGACGAGTAACGTTTTGTTTGGTCTCTGGTTATGTGACCCATTCTGTACTGTTTTTCGTATAGGTGCTTTGTATTTATGGATTTGAGGATGCTGGGTGTCAGCCAGGGACTGTTCAGTCTCTTAGCTGTCATCTGTTTAGCTTTTTTAGGGCAGTGCTTGTTATAAAGGTATTGGGTCTTTTTTAGAAAATTATTAATACATTCGTCAATATCTGTATAGATTTCTAGCTCAGTGTGCCAGTCAATGTTTGTCACTGCTGCTGTGAAGTTATTAATGGCTGCCTCACTGTGAAGTCTGAAAGTGACTTTAGTAGTGTCTTGGGGTAATTTGCCAAGGTTTGTGATGAGGAAGGTAGGGTAGTGATCTGTGGTATTATCTGTGATTATGCCTGATTTTAATGGGGATATGGTGTTGGTCCAGATGTGGTCTAGTAGGGAAACACTAGTCTCTGTAACTCTTGTAGGTTTTGTTACTGTTGGTAGCAACATGTAGTTACTCATAGTGTTTATGAATTCAGTAACGTGTGGGTCTTGGTCTTGCAGAAGATTTATATTGAAGCCACCTGAGAGTAGTAAGTGATCTTTGTTCATGCGTGCATCAGTTATCATACTTCCTAGGTTTTCACTAAAACGGCTAATGTTTGACTGTGGTACTCTGTAGATGTTTATCACTGTGAGAGGTTTTTGTAGGTATTTGGATTTGAATTTAGCTATTATATATTCCCCATGTTCATCCCTTGTGCAAGTATTAGTGATACATTCTAGTTGGTCTGAGTAGTACATAGCTGTGCCAACCCCTTGTTGATCTGGCCTACAGCTGTGTATGGCTGTGTAACCAGGAATGGCATAGACATCTGTATTATCAGGCTTTAGCCAGGTTTCTGTGAGAGTAATGATGGATATACTGGAATGCAGGAAATTTAGTAATGCTATGAGGTCATCGTAATGTTTACTTAAAGATCTGATATTGTAGTTAAAGAGAGTTATGTTTTTGTTGGCTCTGAGAAGTGCCTTTGATTGTTCTGCTGTGTAGTAATTACAGTTACTGTTTGATTCATTTAAGTCATTCAATAAGAGGTTGGTATCAGGATCAATGCTTGTTATTATAAGATTTATAGTGAATCTATAGTTAGAATTAAGTATAAGACAAAGTAAATATTCTAAAGCTATAAAATAGCACCTGAGTTATTTTAACAAATGTAAAAAATCTGATCTAAGGTAGTTCTTTAAAGCTAAAATAAATGAGACAATATATAAGGGACTAAAAAAAACTTTGTGGTGAACAAATAAAGTGGTAATCAAATAAATGAGCTAGGGAATATAATGGCAAAAATAGTGAATTTATTACACTTTAGCACCTGAGAATGGCACCTTGATTATTTTAACAATTGTGAATATATGAACTAAGGTTGTTATGTAAAGCTATAATAAAGCTAAAATAAAGGAGAAAAAATATAGGGACTAAAATAATGGTAAACAAAGTTAAATTGGCAGATAGTAACTAAGATATGTTATAGATTTGGGGGTAAGATCTGATTTGTTTTATATAATGAGATGAGCAATTTATTGTACTATAAAAAGTAAAAAATAATATGAGGTAGTTGGTAGTAGCAGCAAAAGATAGTTTTGGGCCTTGAACAATAATGTAATTGAAATATACACTAATTGCACACACAATATAGTCACTAAGATATGAGGATAGTGAGGTTCAGGTTAGGGTATGTAGAAGAGAGGGAGAATACTTCCCGGTAAAAGTAGGTCTTAGACAGGGATGTGTAATGTCACCATGGTTGTTTAATATATTTATAGATGGGGTTGTAAAAGAAGTAAATGCTAGGGTGTTCGGGAGAGGGGTGGGATTAAATTATTTGGAATCAAATACAAAATGGGAATTGACACAGTTGCTTTTTGCTGATGATACTGTGCTCATGGGAGATTCTAAAGAAAAATGGCAAAGGTTAGTGGATGAGTTTGGGAGTGTGTGTAAAGGTAGAAAGTTGAAAGTGAACATAGAAAAGAGTAAGGTGATGAGGGTATCAAATGATTTAGATAAAGAAAAATTGGATATCAAATTGGGGAGGAAGAGTATGGAAGAAGTGAATGTTTTCAGATACTTGGGAGTTGACGTGTCGGCGGATGGATTTATGAAGGATGAGGTTAATCAAAGAATTGATGAGAGAAAAAAGGTGAGTGGTGCATTGAGGTATATGTGGAGACCAAAAACGTTATCTATAGAGGCAAAGAAGGGAATGTATGAAAGTATAGTAGTACCAACACTCTTATATGGATGTGAAGCTTGGGTGGTAAATGCAGCAGCGAGGAGACGGTTGGAGGCAGTGGAGATGTCCTGTCTAAGGGCAATGTGTGGTGTAAATATTATGCAGAAAATTCGGAGTGTGGAAATTAGGAGAAGGTGTGGAGTTATTAAAAGTATTAGTCAGAGGGCTGAAGAGGGGTTGTTGAGGTGGTTTGGTCATTTAGAGAGAATGGATCAAAGTAGAATGACATGGAGAGCGTATAAATCTGTAGTGGAAGGAAGGCGGGGTAGGGGTCGTCCTCGAAAAGGTTGGAGAGAGGGAGTAAAGGAGGTTTTGTGGGCGAGGGGCTTGGACTTCCAGCAAGCGTGCGTGAGCGTGTTAGATAGGAGTGAATGGAGACGAATGGTATTTGGGACCTGACGATCTGTTGGAGTGTGAGCAGGGTAATATTTAGTGAAGGGATTCAGGGAAACCGGTTATTTTTATATAGCCGGACTTGAGTCCTGGAAATGGGAAGTACAATGCCTGCACTTTAAAGGAGGGGTTTGGGATATTGGCAGTTTGGAGGGATATGTTGTGTATCTTTATAGGTAAATGCTTCTAAACTGTTGTATTCTGAGCACCTCTGCAAAAACAGTGATTATGTGTGAGTGAGGTGAAAGTGTTGAATGATGAAAGTATTTTCTTTTTGGGGATTTTCTTTCTTTTTTGGGTCACCCTGCCTCGGTGGGAGACGGCCGACTTGTTGAAATATATATATATATATATATATATATATATATATATATATATATATATATATATATATATATATATATATATATATATATATATATATATATGTATATATATATATATATATATATATATATATATATATATATATATATATATATATATATATATATATATATATATATATATATATATATATATATACAGTGTACCCTCGAATGTGGTCGTGACTTTTCTGTATGCAAAACTATTTTTATTATCTATAAAATGTATTTTTTTTAATTTTCCCATAGGAAATAATGTAAATCCAATTAAACCATTCCAGACACCCAAAAATATTAACAAAAAAATACATTTTATAGATAATAAAAATAGTTTTGCATACAGAAAAGGCACGACTAAATTCGAGGGTCACTGTATATATATATATATATATATATATATATATATATATATATATATATATATATATATATATATATATATATATATATATATATATATATATATATATATACACACAAAACAACCACTCTGAAAGAATAGAGAAATTCCAAGCGCAAACGTGACTACTCACATTATCAAGGAACTATGAAAGTAAAGCATCCAAGGAAGCTATATAAGGGGTCTGGCCAACACCTCACTATCAGATCCCACAACAGTTAAACACCTGATGCGCGCCGGCCCAACTGGACAGGTCCTTTGCACAACCCACCAACAAACTATTCTACCCAAGAAAATTTTAAAAAATTATTATTTGTCCAGTGTATTATTAAATTCTTCCCAAATTCTATTAATTATAAATGGATCTAATTTATATAAACCAAAGGAAACATTCATATTATTGCCAAAACTGCTTTCTATGAAACAGGATTCAATTATATTTATGAAACAAGATTTAATTATATTCCTGTCGACCCAGACGGCGTCGGATTCGCAGTAGTGTTTCCGGACAGCGTCGTGTGGGGGCATTTACTATCTTCAGCTAGCATTTTTACTGCTGAACTGTATGCCATTCTTACAGCACTTATTCGTATCGCATCTATGCCTGTGTCATCATTTGTAGTAGTCTCAGACTCCCTTAGTGCTCTACAGGCTATACAAAAATTTGATACATCTCATCCCCTAGTTCTCCGTATCCAACTTTGGCTACGCCGTATCTCTACCAAACATAAAGATATTGTTTTTTGTTGGGTCCCTGGTCATGTCGACGTACAGGGCAATGAACAGGCAGACACTGCTGCGCGGTCAGCAGTACATGACCTACCGATTTCCTATCGAGGTGTTCCATTTCTGGACTATTTTGCTGCAATAGCTACCCACCTTCGCACCCGTTGGCAACAACGTTGGTCAACTCTGCTCGGTAACAAACTTCATTCTATTAAACCGAGCATAGGTTACTGGCCGTCTTCTTGTCATCAGTGCCGAGGTTGGGAGACCACTCTCTCCCGCCTTCGCATTGGCCACACTCGTCTTACTCATGGGTATCTCATGGCGAGGCACCCTGTTCCTCTCTGTGAGCAGTGTCAAGTTCCAGTATCGATTAGCCACATTCTGTTAGACTGCCCTCTCTATCAACGAGCACGCAGAATTTACCTCCAACGTCGTCTTCGTTCTACTACTCTCTCTTTACCCTCCCTTCTTGCTGATGGACCCTCCTTTAATCCTGACTCTCTCATTGACTTCTTGACAATGACTGATTTACTCCACAAACTCTGATGATACTTTTTGCACTCCCCTCAGCCCTTTCTAGTTCAGTCTCTTGCTGCCCTTTACCCTTTCACCATCCACTAACCTATTACTCATCCATCTCCCTTATGCCACCTGATGCCCTCGCTTCCTTCCTGCCCTGCAGCGCTGTATAGTCCTTGTGTCTTAGCGCTTCTTTTTGATTATAATAATAATAATAATAATAATTCCTGTCGACCATGGACTTGCTTGATACTACTTTCTCAACTTTTTGAAAATCAATTGGATGGTTAAAATCTCTTACATGAATAAATAGAGCATTGGAATCTTGTCCAGTTCTAATGCTATATTTATGTTGTTTTAATCTTAGTTCGAGATTTTTACCAGTTTGACCGTAATAAACTTTATCGCAAATTTTACAAGGAATCTTATAGACACATCCATCAGCATTTTGGGGGGAATTCTTTATCAAAAATTTTTTAACGTATCAAGATTTTTGAATACAACTTTAATATTAAAAGTCTTAAGAAGAGAAGGCATAGCAACCAAGTTTTCATGGTAAGGGAGAACCAACATTTTTTAGTTGAATAAGGCTGGTTGTCCCTTTTTGGATTGTAAAAAGTATTTCTAGCAACTTTAAAAGATTTATCAATTACATTTCTTGGGTATTTTAAATCATTACCTATTTCATAAATTTTGGATATTTCCTCATCTATGAACTTTGGACTACAAATTCGTAAAGCTCTCAAAAACATTGATGAGAAAACAGACAGTTTGACTCTATCTTGATGCGAAGAATAATAGTGGACATAGGAACAGTTATTTGTAGGTTTTCTGTTCCTATGTCCACTATTATTCTTCGCATCAAGATAGAGTCAAACTGTCTGTTTTCTCATCAATGTGTTGGAGTGTGAGCAGGGTAATATTTAGTGAAGGGATTCAGGGAAACCGGTTATTTTTATATAGCCGGACTTGAGTCCTGGAAATGGGAAGTACAATCCTGCACTCTAAAGGAAGGGTTTGGGATATTGGCAGTTTGGAGGGATATGTTGTGTATCTTTATAGGTATATGCTTCTAAACTGTTGTGTTCTGAGCACCTCTGCAATAACAGTGATTATGTGTGAGTGAGGTGAAAGTGTTGAATGATGATGAAAGTATTTTCTTTTT
Organism: Cherax quadricarinatus; assembly: GCF_038502225.1. NCBI lineage: Eukaryota > Metazoa > Arthropoda > Malacostraca > Decapoda > Parastacidae > Cherax > Cherax quadricarinatus. The sequence continues at coordinate 45,258,346 of NC_091304.1, forward strand.
GGGTCACCCTGCCTCGGTGGGAGACGGCCGACTTGTTGAATAAATAAATATATATATATATATATATATATATATATATATATATATATATATATATATATATATATATATATATATATATATATATATATATATATATATATATATATATATATATATATATATATATATATATATATATATGAATACTTAGTAACATACATCTTGACTCACCTCTGACTCATGGCAAAATTGTTCTTCAGTTCACCATAGGTCCTTTCCCCAAAGACATAGACTTGGTACATAATGTCGCCAACTTCATACTCGGTTATGACGTGTGTACCATAGTGGTCCAAGAACTGGTTTACTGACTCTGAGGATCCTATCCTAATGTCACCTACAGAGCTCTTGAAGTGATTTGCCAGAGTGAGATGTCCTGTGGGAGGAATTACAGTGTTGCTCGTTACAATGAATTAGACACATGGTTCTGAGAGCCATTCATCCACATTACAATGAAATTATCAATATAAGGAAAAATCTTTCATTAAATTTGTGATAATTATGACTGTGATATTCGTTGCCTCAAAGAGGCAGAAGGTCTCCCTTATGCTATGGCAGTTACTCATCTCCGCCTCCAAGGGAGACTACCCCGTGTTTCTTATTCTCGTGTTTCCAAACATCCCCCCACTTCTGGGGTCCCATCTTCTGCAGCCTCCTCTGTTGTTACCCCTCCCATAGCCACTACGGCATCTAATCCTTTTGCTGTCCTTGGCTCTGACGTCCCGACTACAACTCAGTCTGTTCTCACATCTTCGCGTCCTTCCTCACAAGCCCCAGTATCGACAAGACCTCTTACAACACCTAATACCAATCGCCCCTCTACTCAGAAGTCCAAAAAACCCACATTGCTCAAATCTTCTTTGCCCCTTCCTTCCCTTCTTCCACCTCCACACTTTACCTTTCCAGTCTCTGTACCTAGTTCTTCCCCTCTCTCTGGTTCTATTACAAGTGTGGAGATTCACCCTCCTCCTCGTACTATGCCTTTCACCCCCGTCCCCTCCCAAGTTTCTCCCTCTTCTGCCACCTCCCAGGTTTCTGTCTTTTCTGTCCCCCCCACACTTCATCTCCAGTCCCTTACACTCTTCCCTCCCCCTCTACAGTCCATTACTGTCCCAATCTTTACTCACCCTCCTCCTTCTATCTCCAATATGGTCTCCCATACATCTTTGAATTCAGAAACACTTGAAGCCATTTTAGAATATATTGCAGAGACTAAACCTTCAATGGACACTGATTCACTTCCTGTTCCTTCTCTTCCCTCTCCTCCATCTTCACAACCCCATTCTTCACAACGCTCCGTTCCTTCGCTACTTGAACGTCTTCCAATGCCACCACACATTGACTTTTCTAACCCCTCTAGTCCGTAGGTGCCTTTACCTACAGATTCCTGATATTTTCTTCATCGCCAATCATGGCCTATTTACAGTGGAATATCCGCGGCCTCAGGGGTAATCGGGGTGAGTCTCAGATGTTGCTTTCCAGGTTTTCCCCTGTTGGTGCTTGCTTACAAGAACCAAAATTACACTCGGCTGTTTTCCAACCTATCTCAGGCTATAATTTATTGTATTCTTCGGATCCTTTCTCAGATGGGACCTTTAATGAAAGTGCCCTTCTTCTACGCAATGATATTCCGTACTGTCAACCATTTGTCCATACCTCGCTGCATTACACTGCAGCCCGTATCCACTTGAATAAGTGGTTTACAATATGTTCTTTATATCTCTCTCCTTCTCGAGCATTTTCTATCCCAGACTTTGCCTTTCTTGTTTCATCCTTACCACCACCACTTCTGTTACTTGGTGATTTTAATGCCCACCATTTTCTCTGGGGGGGGGGGTCTCATTGTGACTCACATGGCATCCAGTTGGAGGCTTTTCTCGCCTCTCACCCCCTCCATGTTTTAAATACGGGTACTCCCACCCATTTTGATCCTCGTACTCATACTCTCTCTTGCATCGATCTATCAGTCTGCTCTTCCTCCACTGCACTAGACTTCACCTGGTCTGTTCTACCAGACTTACATGACAGCGATCATTTTCCGATCATTCTTACTTCTCCTTCCTATTTACCACCTTTCCGTAGCCCTTGCTGGCAATTTGATCGGGCAAATTGGGATCTTTACTCACACCTCACTGCTTTTAGTGAGGTTCCTTCTTCATCCTCCATTGATGAGCTCCTACACATCTTCTCGACGTCAGTTTATACCGCAGCTTCTCATTCTATACCCCAAACCTCAGGCAGGCATTCTCAGAAGTGCGTGCCTTGGTGGTGTCCTGCTTGTGCTCGTGCAGTACGTTTGAAACGTGCTGCATGGGGCAGGTACCGGTACAATAGAACCGCTGAGAGACTTCTTGATTTTAAGCAGAAGCATGCGATCGCTCGCCGTGTCATCCATGAAGCTAAACGCACTTGCTGGCGAGACTATGTTTCCACCATCGCCTCTGCTTCTTCTATGAGTGCAGTCTGGAAAAAAGTGAGGAAATTGAGTGGTAAATACTCTCCTGACCCGGCTCCTGTTCTACGGGTCGCTGGTGTTGATGTAGCAAACCCTCTCGACGTTGCCATTGAACTTGGCACACATCTGGTCCGTATTTCCCAAGGGCTCCATCTATGCCCCTCGTTTCTTTCCTCAAAGTCTGCCAGAGAGTTAGTACCCTTGGACTTTTCTTCTCTCAGAGAAGAACAGTATAATGTGCCTTTTACACTTCAAGAACTGGAGGCAACGCTCTCAGCTTGCCGATCATCGGCAGCTGGGCCTGACGACATTCATATTCGTATGTTACAACATTTACATCGGTCAGCCCTTGTAGTCCTCTTACACCTCTTCAATCTTATTTGGGCACAAGGAGTTCTTCCCCAGCTGTGGAAATCTGCCATTGTTCTCCCTTTCCGCAAACCGGGTACTACAGGACATGATGCCTCCCACTATCGCCCCATCGCTCTTACTAGTGCAGTTTGCAAAGTGATGGAACGTCTCGTAAATCGACGTTTAATGTGGTATTTAGAGACACACAACAGTCTCTCCGCTAGTCAATATGGCTTTCGTAAGGGTCGTTCTACCATGGACCCCTTACTACGCTTGGATACATATGTTCATAATGCCTTTGCGAATAATCACTCAGTTATTGCCATATTTTTTGACCTTGAGAAGGCATATGACACAACTTGGAGGTATAATATTTTGGCCCAGGCCCATTCCTTAGGCCTCCGAGGCAATCTACCATCCTTCCTTAAGAACTTTTTAACTGACAGACATTTCCGTGTTCGAGTCAATAATGTTCTTTCCCCGGACTTCGTCCAAGCTGAAGGTGTCCCTCAGGGATGTGTTCTAAGCACAACACTGTTTCTCCTTGCTATAAATGATTTGACCTCTGTTCTTCCACCCAATATTTGGTCATCACTCTATGTTGATGACTTCGCTATTGTTTGTGCAGGTGCTGACTGTCATCTTATTGCAGTTTCTCTCCAGCATGTGGTCGACCGTGTTTCCACTTGGGCCACCACGCATGGGTTTAAATTTTCAAGTACCAAAACTCACCAAATTACTTTCACTAGACGCTCTGTTATCTCCGATCATCCTTTGTATCTCTATGGCTCCCGTATCCCCGAACGTGATACAGTCAGGTTTCTAGGCCTTCTCTTTGACCGTCGGTTATCCTGGAAACCTCACATTACCTCTCTGAAGGCAACTTGTCACAGCCGGCTAAACCTTCTTAAAACCCTTGCTCATCTTTCCTGGGGAGCTGATCGTCGAACTCTGCTTCGCCTACATTCAGCCCTCGTTTTATCGAAACTCGATTATGGTGACCAGATTTATTCCACGGCCTCTCCTGCTACTCTCTCTAGCCTTAACTCTATCCATCACCAAGGATTACGTTTGTGCCTTGGTGCTTTTCGCTCTTCCCCTGTTGAGAGCCTCTATACAGAAGCGAATGTTTCATCCTTGTCTGATCGCCGTGATGCCCATTGCCTTCGCTACTATGTACGCTCTCACGATCTACACAATCCTTCCATTTATAGAATGGTCACCGATATTAGTAGACATTCTTTATTCGTTCGCCGCCCCTGTTTGCTCCGTCCCTTTTCTCTTCGCCTACATTCACTCTTGTCTTCCCTTCAGTTACCACCTTTATATGTTCATGTAGCATCTCACTTTTCCCTACCCCCCTGGGAAGTTCCAGCTGTTCGGGTCTGTTCTTTCTCACTCCCTTGCTCGAAAGCTCAACTGCCTACGGTGGCTTCCCGCTCTCTTTTTCTTGATCACTTCCACTCCCATTCTCATGCCACCGCTGTGTACACAGATGGCTCTAAGTCTTCAGACGGCGTCGGATTTGCAGCAGTTTCCGGACAGTGTCGTGCGGGGACATTTACTATCTTCAGCTAGCATTTTTACTGCTGAACTGTATGCCATTCTTATACCACTTATTCGTATCGCATCTATGCCTGTGTCATCATCTGTAGTAGTCTCAGACTCCCTTAGTGCTCTACAGGCTATACGAAAATTTGATACATCTCATCCCCTAGTTCTCCGTATCCAACTTTGGCTATGCCGTATCTCTACCAAACATAAAGATATTGTTTTTTGTTGGGTCCCTGGTCATGTCGACATACAGGGCAATGAACAGGCAGACACTGCTGCGTGGTCAGCAGTACATGACCTACCAATTTCCTATCGAGGTGTTCCATTTCTGGACTATTTTGCTGCAATAGCTACCCACCTTCGCACCCGTTGGCAACAACGTTGGTCAACTCTGCTCGGTAACAAACTTCATTCTATTAAACCGAGCATAGGTTACTGGCCGTCTTCTTGTCATCAGTGCCGAGGTTGGGAGACCACTCTCTCCCGCCTTCGCATTGGTCACACTCGTCTTACTCATGGGTATCTCATGGAGAGGCACCCTGTTCCTCTCTGTGAGCAGTGTCAAGTTCCAGTATCGATTAGCCACATTCTGTTAGACTGCCCTCTCTATCAACGGGCACGCAGAATTTACCTCCAACGTCGTCTTCGTTCTACTACTCTCTCTTTACCTTCCCTTCTTGCTGATGGACCCTCCTTTAATCCTGACTCTCTCATTGACTTCTTGACAACGACTGATTTACTCCACAAACTCTGATGATACTTTTCGCACTCCCCTCAGCCCTTTCTAGTTCAGTCTCTTGCTGCCCTTTACCCTTTCACCATCCACTACCCCGCTGTTATCCATAACCTATTACTCATCCATCTCCCTTTTGCCACCTGATGCCCTCGCTTCCTTCCTGCCCTGCAGCGCTGTATAGTCCTTGTGGCTTAGCACTTCTTTTTGATTATAATAATAATAATAATATGACTGTGATAATTTCTCCCCCCCCCACCTACCCTCGAACCTGGGTCACTTTAACGAGATGGAGAGGTTCGAAGAGTTTATGCCTAAGGAATGGAACCCTGTCACTTGATTGGTGCCACTCTTCCCAAAGAGGTACCTGTCTGAGAACCTAGCATCTCTTTTGGCATAACTGGTTGGGATATTTCCCTTTTCGTCTAAATCTGTTACCACATGAATCGAATTAGGAATAAGCATCGCAGAATATGATCATGACACTAGCAGACTGATAATGATAAATTCGATAATGATGGAAATGGAATACGAAAGCGCTGCAACTAAGCAATTGCAGCGCTTTTACAAATAATGCAACAAAAATAAAGCACATTGAGAGCGACGTAACTCGTGGTATAAAACGTAAATAATAAGTAAATCAGCTTTGTTTTCTGAAGGATCATTACCTTGACTGGAATACAAGTTTAAAACTGAATGCATACAGTCGAAAAAGGGGCATAATTATTCCCAGTACTTCGTGCCTTGGATGGTAAAACCAGTTTGTATAACAGGTTTAACAGCATCAGATGTAAGTACACACGTTCTCATCTTCTACACGTGATCATTTTATATACTTTTATTTCCAAACTATATAATTAGGTTTGCTATGATATACAACAACTTATTATACAGGTATATAATGACACACAACACACAATCTATCGATTGCGATAGAGGCAGCATATCAAAGAAAGCATCAGTTTTTTTTTGTGTGTATGTGGGGGGGGGGGGTTGAAGTAGGTGGTGGAATATATAGGGGGGAGGGGATTGTAGAATAAGATATTGATAAATGATCGAACTGATGAGTAATTAGTGTTGCCATTTGATGAATACGCTCATATGTCTGGCTTAATACTGAACTAGCTTCCACGAGTAACATGAACACACTGTCATAATCTTTAACTAGCTTCAGCAAGCAGTAGGAACATGTTGTTAGGGTCTTGAAGTAGCTTCAGTAAGCAACATGAATACACTTCATAGTTTTGAAGCAGCTTATTGAAGCAGCTTCAATAAACAACAAGAAAAGGTATGACAGATCCAAGAAGCTAGAAACATGTGAAACCAATCGGTAAAGAAGAGGTGAGGCCATAACTATCTCTGACGGAACAACTATGCAAGCTCCAAGATGTCAGTACAACTAGGCTCAGGCTAAGATATTTAAGAGAGATGGTGGACTATTTCCCAGAGCATGTAGCCCTTAGACAGATATGTGACGCTACCCTGATTGTTTAGCATATTTATAAACGGATTTACAAAAGAAATGAATGTTAGAGAATTGAGAAGAGGTGTGTAATTAAGGGATATTGGATCGGGATGATAGAGTGAGTTGTCATAGTTACTGTTTGTCGATGATACAGTTCTTGTGAAATTTTGAAAAGTTGGAAAGATTGGTGGTTGAATTTAGGAGGGTTAGGAAATAGGGAACGAGAAGCAACTATAGATAAATTGAGCTTTTGCGCATGACAGTGCTGAAGAACACACTCTAATCGTCGGAACCTCTCATGAGGGAAAAGTTAAATGCCGGATGAGATGTTTAGTGGTACAGGGCACCTGGAATTTGAAGCACTGATGGCTGAATGGACTAAAGCGTCTCGGAATTTTGGCTGGCTTCCCGGGAGACGTGCTAAAACATCGGGGGATCGATTCCCAGCCAGTCGAAGTATCGGTATTTGTTTAAAACCACTTGCTCCTGGATGCATTAATACGTGTATCGCTCGTGAAGACTGGTATTATGAACGGGAGGAGAATGAATTTGTCCTATAGATTTCATGGCCACGTATGTGTTCGGATCAGAAGTGACATGACCAGTGGTACAGAGCATCTGATGTTTGAAGCACTGATGGCAGAGTGGACTAAGCCAAGGAGTAGAACCCATGCTGCTTTGGCCCACCTCATCGTGAGTGAAAACATATGATGCTCTAGTGGACTAGAGCGTCATGTGTTTTCGCTCACCATGAGGCGTGCCAAAGCAGCATGGAGTAGACTCCTTGGCTAGTCGCAGTGTTGTTATTGATATATATATATATATATATATATATATATATATATATATATATATATATATATATTTATATATATATTTATATATATATATATATATATTTATATGTATATAATGTCGTGCCGAATAGGCAGAACTTGCCATCTTGGCTTAAATAGCAACGCTCATCTTGCCATATAGGACAAGTGAAAATTTGTGTATGCAATAATTTCGCCAAAATCATTCTGAACCTAACGAAAAAAATATATTTCACTGTTTTTGTTTAGTATTAAGTTATTGTAAACAAATCTAAAATATATTTAGTTGGGTTAGGTTAAAATAAATTGCTCTTGTTATAATAAGGTTAGGTAAGTTTTCTAAGTTCCTTTTGGTGCAAAATTATAAATTTTTACACCAACATTAATGAAAAATATATATCTTTAAACGTATAAGAGAAAATTTTAGAAAGGGCTCAATTTTAAATGAGTTCTTGCTAATTGACCAGTTTTACATATTCTGCACGACACACACACACATATATATAACAACACTGTGACTAGCCAAGGACTCGAACCCATGCTGCTTTGGCCTGCCTCATGGTGGCGAAAACTCATGATGCCTTAATCCACGGGACCACACAATCCAGTCGCAGTGTTATTATTAATCAATACCACTTGTTCGTGGGCACAATAATTATATATATATATATATATATATATATATATATATATATATATATATATATATATATATATATATATATATATACATAACTCTTCACGTGGAACTGCCTGCTCTTGGAACTCGAAGAGCAACCGCCTCCACGTGATGGCTTCTGCCTCACTCACCGTCTAGCGTAGCCTGTCTCTTCCTCCTAAAGAGGCGCACTAGCACAAAGGAGTACTCCGTGGCCAGGAAGGTCGGATGGATGCCCAGATGCTGTGCTTTAGTGGTGCCGGAGATGGAGCTGGTGAAAACCCGGTGAGGCTCCGGGACCCCTTCGACGTAGAAATTATCGAAGTAGGCGGTAAGCAGGTCTCTCGCGTCGTCACAGAAGTCGATGAGGAAGTGCTGGTCGTAGCCACGGTGGTCGGTTTCGGTGACCTGGCGTCGTCGGTGCGTCTGTGACGACCAGTAAGAGTTCTTCTGGAATACTTCAGCAGTCTTCTCCCGGAAGAGCCAGCTATTGTTGGAGCGACTTGGAAACACCTGGCAACACAAAAGTTATTTGAGGTAAAGATGAGGAAGAATTTTGAAAGCAGAGGGGATGGAGAAGCAACATTTGCAATAACTCAACTTTACCTTGATTTTCTTTATAGTTACTACTTTTAGCAGTTAAGTCATGGAATTAAGCCCATGTCTGTGTAGTGTCCCCTCAGTGAGACCTGAGCTTGTTTAATATGATTTAATACTGTTTAACCCCATATAAGTATACCTTGTACAGACATAGGCAATATGTACACTATGAGCGGATCTCAGCTATTTTGTCCGACTGATTGCCTACATTCAAAATACTCACAACTCTTCACGTGGAACTGCCTGCTCTTGGAACTTGAAGAACAGACACCTCCATGTGATAACTTCTGGATGTTTTGACTGACGGTAGTTGTGTAAAATAGCCGAGAGCTGCTCACAGTGTATCTATTATCTGTGTCTCGATAAAAATATACCTATATGGGATCAAATCTGATTAGATCTCATTATGTGCCGTATGACCAATAAGGGTTTATTGAAATATACAGAAAGAAGACCCGAATGGCAGGAAGGAGACCTGAGTAACACGTAGCCTTTGTGAAAGAGAAGGCCCAGCATTGCAGGCGAGTATTCCTGACAGGTATGCCACGCAAGGTAGTGGAAAAGTTAATAAGGAATAGACTGGTTGACCACCTGAGAAAATAAGCTTCCTGAAGGGTTCAAGAATGGCAAGACTTGCCTCTCGAACCGAGAAGTCTTTAAAGGGTAGAGGTGCAATGCTTAGTTTGGTTGTATTATTATTATTATTATTTACCAGTAGGCATTCTCGAAGACAGATCTTTAGGTGGTTGTCAATCAATTTTTTTTCTTGTTTTCCTTCCTCTAACTTCTCGATGTTATTTTCCTCAACTCAAGAGCTGCCTCTCAAACGATTGACTTAAGATTTTGAAAGTGTACAGTAACTAGCGTTACATTATAGGAACAACTGTCAAGTGCAGGTGTCTTATTACAAGTTGTTGAACTCTTTTCAAGCATACTGAAACAGCACTTATAACTTCCGAAACCCTCAGTGGCATAGCTTCAAACATTCATGAAAAAAAGATGTGCCTCCGAATTCAACACAGCAGAAAGTAGATGAATGGTTCAGAGAACCGACATGTTGATAAATTAGACACATGTGCAACTCTTGGGTATCTTTATTGAGGAAACGTTTCGCCACACAGTGGCTTCATCAGTCCATACAAAGGAGAATCTTGAAGAATAGGAGGAGAATGAGGTAATCAGTCCCTCAACCTTGAGTCGATGTGGTCAGTCCATCAATCTTGAATAGAATACGGCATACGTGCTGAGAAGGAGCTTATAAACCGTTGGCAGGAGAGGTGAAGCAGTCAGAGGCAGTGTAACACTTATTCAATGTTGAAGTAGGTCGTGCCCAAGAATTAGGCAAGCGAAGAATTTCCAAGTATTAAGATCCCAAGAAGATGCAGTGTCTGACAGGTTTGTATGGACTGATGAAGCCACTGTGTGGCGAAACGTTTCCTCAATAAAGATACCCAAGAGTTGCACATGTGTCTAATTTATCAACAGCAGAAAGTGGAATTCAAGCGAGTAGTTTCAGTTTTGCCGGGACAAACACAAGACTGCGAGACAAGATTAACAACTAAAACCTGCGGACACCAAATCTCAGGTCGTAGATTGATATGTGATCTTGAAATGAACAATAATATTGAGACAGGATAATTAAAGAACCAACCTTTTTTTTATACGGGATGGTTCTGGGAGGTACAGGACGAGGGGTCGCAGAAGGGATGAATTAGGGCGTGATATACTGGAGGTTGACTCCATGCAAGAATTGAGAGGTAGATACCATAGAGCAAAATCATACCAGACAACTACTGGTTTAGAGTCATGCACGTGAGGCTTAGTTCATTCCCCATAAAATGAATTAGGTATCACTGTACAAACAACAACAACAACACTAATAATAATAATAATAATAATAATAATAATAATAATAATAATAATAATAATAATAATAATAATAATAATAATAATAATAATAATAACACTGGTCTGCATAATTTTTTTATTGACTCTCTGGTATCTTTTTCGGTATATATATGTAAAATAGTGATTCATTGTTTTTTTTTATTCATCTCTATCACATCAGGTCGTCAAGTTATACGGAAACGTTACTTTTCTCTCTTCGTATAAGTAAATGAGAAAGTGGATACACCAAGTATCCCTGTTTTCTGTGTCTTTGGGATAGTAGGGCAGACAGCCACCACTATGAGCAAAAAGACTGGCCACCAAGAACCAGATCTTGATTTGATTCATGTTGATTTGGAATTCATATGATCTTAAAAGTAACAGAATGTGCTTTTCCATGATTACTTGCCTAATTTTAAAAAAGTTAACAATTTATTAAAAATTCACATTTTTTATTATCATTAATTTGTATTTTATTTAAAATCCTTACGTGGTGGAGCAAAATGGTTTAGATATTTACAATCAGCAGCCCAAGAATATAGAAGATCGCAATCATGAATAAAAATAAAAATTAAAAACATTCCAAAAGCATACCAGGGTAATAATAATAATAAAAATAATAATAACAACAACAACAACAATAATAATAATAATAATAATAATAGTAATAATAATAATAATAATAATAATAATAATAATAATAATAATAATAATAATAATAATATTATTATTAATATTATTATTATTATTATTATTATTATTATTATTATTATTATTATTATTATTATTATTATTATTATTATTATTATTATTATTATTATTATTATTATTATTAAAGTACTTACGTTGGTTATATAAACAAGGCGTCATGTGAAACACAACTCACACCCCACAACAATATCCCTGCATCACAATGACACACATCTTTTTAACACAACTACACCTTATGAAAGTGTTAAAACACTTCGAAGGACGAAATTTTAAATACATTCAAACACACACCGTAACAAAGTTCTGCTGACCTTTATGGAGAGTGTGAGGAAGCCGTATCTAGGCAGGAGGTTGAGGGACCTGCCGACCTTGAGGTAATCGCTGGTGTCCACATCGTTGTCTTGCTCGGCATCACGAGTCCTGCTCTTCTTTGCTTCCCCGCACAACACACACACAGCCAGCACCAGCGCCGCCCACGATGCTCCCGAACCCACGCCCATCACAGAGTCGCAGCTATGGGTGAGTCCAATAGATTAGCAGGAAGAGCCAGAGGCCGAATTATTTGATGAGTAGATTTATTCTTAACTCACGAAACCGTAATGACATGATTGCCAACAAATCACAGAACGGGTGAACCAATGGCACCTCCCATGGCACCTGACATGAGTTTAGGCATCACCCGTTCTGTCGTTAGATATATTCTTAATTACTGGCTGAGGTGGGAAAAGGTTGTTTGTTATTGTATGCTGATAGTGCCAGGGTGCCAGAAATGCAATGATAATAGCATCATAAAATGAAAGTAACACTAGTGTAAGGTGACTTACTGGGGTAGAATCCGTCAGCCTTACACAATGTGTTCTACATTACCGTCCCCGCGGCCTGTCTCAGACCAATCCTCGTAAACTGCACTGGAACTAATAAGAAATAATAAGAGGAAGCAAATTTAGCTGAGAGTACAATAAATATAAGTGGATGCTAGGGGGAAGAAGCAAGGGTAGGGGGCTGCGGAGGAAGAGGAGGAGGAGTGGGAGGAGGAAAAGGAAGGGGAGGAGGAGGAAGAGGAGAAGAAGAGGAGGAGGGCTATAGTATACTTCTCTGAATCCTCCTCACATACAGTAAATAATTTGTTTCTGAACGGAATAACAATGGATCTGCTGACTCCTTCCTCTTTCGTTCTTAATTCTTATTTTGCTATATCTTTTCTCATAATGATTTGGCAAAACAGAATTACATTATCATTCTTTTATATTAATGCTAGTTTAGACATATCAACAACCTCTTCGTGTTCTCGGAGGTCTATGAGAGAGACTATCTTCAAGACTTTGACTTGAGCCCTTTGTCACTAATTTATGAAAATATTTGTCTGAAGCCAAGCGCAGGCATATTGCAGTCATATCTCAGGCTATTTAAAGCAAGTATTGAAGATAGGATGTAAGAGACAATAAAACTATCTGCTTTTGTAGCTTCTCCAAGTTTGAGAGCAATAAGTATTGTGAGCAGTTTGGTTTGTAACGTTAAACCCCAATTATTAATTCTAATTCTGCATTGTAGTTTACGATGACAGCATTTAGGGAGATACTTTAGACCAGGGGTCCCCAACCTGCGGCCCGTGGGCCGCATGTGGCCCTGTTAGGAAATGGATGCGGCCCTCACATGAAATTATGAATTCACTATTATGTAGGTTTCACACTGAACAGTATCAACAACACCGCGAGGCCCTCAGCATACATTCGACCATCAAATGTGACCCACTTGTGTAGGAAGGTTGAGGAACATTGCATTCAACCACACTTTTAGAACAAGGAGACAAACTAAAACAAAAAACATTTATTCTTGCATTAATTATGAGTTTGATTTTTTGTGACCTAATAAGCAGGATCTTTAGGGGGCTTGCTAATGACCAAAAGCAATTTGTGTCTACCTTTCGTTCCCCCCCCCAAAAAAATGAGGGAATGAAGTGATGACTAACGCTGCAAAGACAGTAAAAAAAAAAGTAATTTACTAAAGCTTTCAGTTCAATAATTCATTTGCTCTTGGTTACCAAGACGAGTTCATCCTCACTACCTTGAAACCACTCGCAGCTGTGCTGCTGTATGAAGCTGACTTGTAGATAAATGCAATAAAATACTAACACAATGGAAAAAAAAAGAGACACAAATGCAGTATATTGCGATCCTATGTTTTGCCCACACAATGAGTTTTATCAAGTCACAAGAGCTGACCTAACGGATCAGTGTTCAGCGGTGTCCCAGAAGTATCTCAATGCCTTTCAGACTGCTCAGCGGGGCAGGCTTCTTCAGTTGAATACTAACGGGATTTTATAGTGGAGACAACAGAGGCAGTAGAGAGGTAAATAGTGCTATAGTAATGAGTAAGGGCATCTTCATTCAGATATAGAAGGCTGCTGCACAGGCGAAATGTTTCGGCTATAAAGTGGCTTATTCATCAACTGGACGGTATTGTACACATTCATATGATCCTTCGTCAACGTTACTACTATTACCACTGCGTGGTAACATAGACGTCTGGTAAACTAGCTGGTAATATTAAGTTTAATATTAGGTTTAATATGACTCCAAACATACAATATACAAAATAAAACTATCTGAATATAGCGTAGTAGTACAACTTCAATAATAATTTTTTCCCTCAAGTGTGATGCTAAGAAGGATTGTCCTGAGAGGCTATGCCCGTGTGGGCCATTCAACGCAAGCAGTGATAGAGAGGATCAATATTATGTTGGTCTGATCAGTCAGTCTGTTGTTGCACACATGGAGGAAACCAGGGATAGAGAACCCCATTTAGCTCGAGTGCAATATATGTGCTGTAGTGCAATAGTGCTATAACAATAGCGTTATAACAATGGTAATATAACAATAGCAGTCGTTATCCCTAGCGATTATTCTGCACAGCAGTCGTGTAAAAGTTTTTTTTACTCCCCCTAAAGAACAATAATGTATTTCGGTTGCTGTACGATCCGAGAAAGGTATCCCCGTGTTCCTTAACCCCAGCCCCCTGTGTCTCAGTACATGCTGCTGAAACAGTGCAGAGTGCAGCATAAGCTGTTAATGAAGATAAATATTAGCGTTGGAAATCTGAAGGAAATCAGAAGATGCATTCACAAGTCATTATTTGGAAAGTAATATCCAAATTTCTCCAATCAAATCTAATGTAATTCGTATCTTTTAGAGACCAATATCCTAAAATACACAAGCACATCAAGCTTGAAGCCGGTCAGAGGTTGCGCTGTCAAGTTACCAGCTTGGAAAGGTTGAAACTAATTACATGAAAAAAGAATTTTATTTTTTCCAGTTTCTTCCACCATCCCCCCAAAAAGAGCAAACTGGGGTTTACACAATCCAGAGTCAATCCAAACTTTTCTCGAAGACTGACCAGCTTTTAATAATGTAAGTAAGTTTTATGGTGCGGTATTGTCACCACATTTTTTATATTCCCTTCATTTATTATTCTCTTCCATTTGCACACTTCATTCATATTCCCCCTAATTCTATGCCTTTCCAGAGAATGTGAGTTCACTGCTTTCAGTCTGTGCTCATAAGCGATGCTTGTGATACACAGACTCAATTTCGTCATCCTTCGCTGCACATTTATGTTCATTCTGTAATATGGAATCCAGAACTGTGCAGCATAATCTAAAAGAGGCCTTGCCAAGGCCTTTTTCAGATTATAAGCACAACCTAAGGTCTCCTATTATTTATACTTCTTGATATGGAGCCAAAAATTTTATTATCTATATTTCAGTGTTGTTTAGGGTGTAGATTACTGCTAAGCAGAACTCCCAAGTCTTTTTCGAATTCAGATTGAGTGAGGTTTATATGTGCCATGGTTATTTTCTTTTCCCAGGATTAGAACCTCACATTTGTCTACAGTGAACTATATCTACCACTTCTCCGACCACTGCATCAGATCTTTCTCTAGTGCTCCATCATCCTCATCATAATTTATTGGACTGCCTATTTCAGAGTCATATCGACAAACTTGCTTATGTAGCTATATATTACTCCCTGTGGAACACCGCTCGTGAAGTATCCTCTCTCTGATTTCTCCCCATTTATGCAGACTCTCTGTTGCCTATCGGTCAACTACATCTTGATCCAAGAGAACATTCTCCATCCTATTCCATGTGCCTTTCTGAAGTCGATATGCACAATATCGTATTCATTATCATTATCTATAGCCTCAAATACCTTAGTGAAAAACGGTTAGTAAATTCATAAGGCAAGAGCACCCCCTTTATAAAATTCGTGACAAAGTATTGGAAGATGCAAGCATGAGGTCTGGTCACAGACCGGGCCGCGGGGGCGTTGATTCCCGGAACCCTCTCCAGGTATACTTTACAGAAACAAGACCAAGGTTAATATTGGTGCTAAAACCTTCGTGCTGAAGGGTCGCTTCACCAAGACGCCGTCGGGGAAGGAAACACGAGGAATATATAAGTTTACAGGAGGACCTTAAGGTTGTTATGTTCTCTGACATAACACAAAACCATTGATAGTGTAAGCAAGTCGAACGTTCCGTGTATTATTTTCCTTAAATTAGGGGGAGGAAGGGGCGGCCAGCTTCATCACTGCACTGGGTAGTAGGAACAGGAAACAAAAGTAAGCAGAAGCATGTACCATCTAGCATTGAATTTTATTAGTTAGACGAGATGTTAATATCTAAATGGCAAAGGGTGTTTATTAAGATTCTGTTAGGTAGTAGCATTGTTAAGGAAAATATTTAATCATCAGAACCCACGTGGCTTGACCTGAACTTTGTCATCTGTCTCCTCACCTCTTAGCCTTGACCTGACTTCTGGCTTTCACCGTTTTTCTCACTCGAGACTTGATAATGGTCCAGGGGGGACCGAAATGTCATCCGGGTTTCATTTCTAATTAGTAGGCTTGTTATTTGATCTCTGTGCAAATCTATACACACTGCTTGGTATACATATTGTATATCGTTTATAAATACCTGCCAGTGTATATACCTGGGACTGCTTAACGAGAGGTTCAAATACACGTTAAATAATATTAGTCAACATGACTCACGAAATCGTAATGACACGATTGCAAACAAACCATACTACGGGTGGGGTTAGAACCCGCGATCAGAGAGTCTCAAAACTCCAGACCGACGCGTTAGCCACTAGCGCATCGGTCTGGAGTTCTGAGACTCTGATCACGGGTTCTAACCCCACCCGTGGTATAGTTTAAAATTACTTACAATAACGAAACAAAGGTTTGCCTAGCGGCAAATTTCCTACCAAAATTGGATGTACTGGCAATGTGCGGCTCCTCTGTTGTATACGAGTTATATTATGGTACGAAAACCTATCTATATTTCACTGTTATATTCCCTCACAAAATACATTTTCATGTCATACTGATACAGTAGAAGAGAGGAGACTGCAGCAAATCTATTAGCCCATGTTAGGTAGGTTATTCTCGAACTTAACTCTGCATCACATAGGGTGGGTTTTAATGTCACATTCCATCAGAGAGGATGAATATCCTGGTCATATTCCATAATATAAGATGGATATCCTGGTCATATTCCATAATATAAGATGGATATCCTGGTCATATTCCATAATATAGGATGGATATCCTGGTCATATTCCATAATATAGGATGGATATCCTGGTCATATTCCATAATATAGGATGGATATCCTGGTCATATTCCACAATATAGGAGGGATATCCTGGTCATATTCCATAATATAGGATAGGTTTGTCCTGTTAGATTTAATCACACAGGATGGGTTTCGACGTCATGGTTCATCACACAGGATGAGTTTCGACGTCATGTTTCATCACACAGGATGAGTTTCGACGTCGTGGTTCATCAAACAGGATGGGTTTCGACGTAATGGTTCATCACACAGGATGAGTTTCGACGTCAAGGTTCATCACACAGGATGAGTTTCGACGTCATGGTTCATCACACAGGATGGGTTTCGACGTCATGGTTCATCACACAGGATGAGTTTCGACGTCATGGTTCAGCACACAGGATGAGTTTCGACGTCATGGTTCATCACACAGGATGAGTTTCGACGTCATGGTTCAGCACACAGGATGAGTTTCGACGTCATGGTTCAGCACACAGGATGAGTTTCGACGTCATGGTTCATCACACAGGATGAGTTTCGACGTCATGGTTCATCACACAGGATGGGTTTCGACGTCATGGTTCATCACACAGGATGGGTTTCGACGTCATGGTTCAGCACACAGGATGAGTTTCGACGTCATGGTTCAGCACACAGGATGAGTTTCGACGTCATGGTTCATCACACAGGATGGGTTTCGACGTCATGGTTCAGCACACAGGATGAGTTTCGACGTCATGGTTCATCACACAGGATGAGTTTCGACGTCATGGTTCAGCACACAGGATGAGTTTCGACGTCATGGTTCAGCACACAGGATGAGTTTCGACGTCATGGTTCAGCACACAGGATGAGTTTCGACGTCACAATCCATCGCACTGAATAAATTTTCACCCTAGGTAATAAAATCTTTCAGCCTAAGCAGGAAAACTAAAGTAGGGCCTGGTCATGGACCAAGACGCGGGGGCGCTGACCCCCCAACACCCTCCAGATAGCTAAGGAGATGAGAGTATCGTCACGCACACAATACGAATACGAATCTGACATAACGAATTGCAAATAAAACTATAATATACTTCCACTTTCGAAAATCTTTGATGACTTGAATAATCTACTCATGTTAGTGCCTTGCTGAAGGGTTCCTAGTCCAAGGAACTGGAGTTAATATTCCCTTCTTGAAGCTGACAATCCCAAAATAAATCCAAGACTGTAGTATACTTTTCAAATAGTGGCTATACCTGGAGAGGGTATCGGGGGTCAACGCCCCCCCGGCCCGGCCTGTGACCAGGCCTCATGGTGGATCAGGGCCTGATCAACCATGCTGTTACTGCTGGCCGCACGCAACCCGACGTGCGAACCCCAGCCCAGCTGATCAGGTACTGACTATTGTGATTAATATGATTACGATGGGGAAGCGCTAAACTCGTAAGGATATTACAGTGCCCCGAGGTTATAGGAAGCCTTTCAACCTCATTCAGTGGTGTGTTTGTGTGTGGCGAGGTTGTGGGTTGCCAAGGTAAAGTGTCGGGAGTTGCGCGTTCCTCCCGTCACCACCTTGAAGTTCAAGGTTATAGCTGCACAAGGCGTCACACACCAAGCTACCTGCACCGCAGTGTAGCCGAGGCTGCGCCACTGAAGACACACACAGCAGGACTCTACCGGGACTACCTTATGACATGTGTAGAACATGTTTAAGTCATGCTGCCAAAAACCATAAAACTCTAACTCACAGAAATATCATCCCAATAAAAGCGTGTTTAACAACATGTGTTTAACAACATGTGTTTAATAACATGTGTTTCACAACATGTGTTTCACAGTGTGTTTTTTTTTTTCACACACCAAAACCTGTTAATGAATCGACGAATAATTGCAAACATTAAGACATTGCTGGAAAATATTACGTGACCAGTACATGTAGTAGACCTGCCCTCTAGTACATGTAGTAGTGTTGCCCACTAGTACACGTAGTAGTGTTGCCCACTGATACATGTAGTAGAGCTGACCACTGGTACATGTAGTAGTGTTGCCCACTAGTACACGTAGTAGTGTTGCCCACTGATACATGTAGTAGAGCTGACCACTGGTACATGTAGTAGAGCTGCCCACTGGTACATGTAGTAGTGTTGACCACTGGTACATGTAGTAGTGTTGCCCACTGGTACATGTAGTAGTGTTGCCCACTGGTACATGTAGTAGTGTTGCCCACTGGCAGATGTAGTAGTGTTGCCCACTGGTACATGTAGTAGTGTTGCCCACTGGTACATGTAGTAGAGCTGCCCACTGGTACATGTAGTAGTGTTGCCCACTGGTACATGTAGTAGTGTTGCCCACTGGTACATTTAGTAGAGCTGACCACTGGTACATGTAGTAGTGTTGCCCACTGGTACATGTAGTAGTGTTGCCCACTGGTACATGTAGTAGTGTTGCCCACTGGTACATGTAGTAGTGTTGCCCACTGGTACATGTAGTAGAGCTGACCACTGGTACATGTAGTAGAGCTGCCCACTGGTACATGTAGTAGTGTTGCCCACTGGTACATGTAGTAGAGCTGACCACTGGTACATGTAGTAGAGCTGCCCACTGGTACATGTAGTAGTGTTGACCACTGGTACATGTAGTAGTGTTGCCCACTGGTACATGTAGTAGTGTTGCCCACTGGTACATGTAGTAGTGTTGCCCACTGGCAGATGTAGTAGTGTTGCCCACTGGTACATGTAGTAGTGTTGCCCACTGGTACATGTAGTAGAGCTGCCCACTGGTACATGTAGTAGTGTTGCCCACTGGTACATGTAGTAGTGTTGCCCACTGGTACATGTAGTAGTGTTGCCCACTGGTACATGTAGTAGAGCTGCCCACTGGTACATGTAGTAGTGTTGCCCACTGGTACATGTAGTAGTGTTGCCCACTGGTACATGTAGTAGAGCTGCCCACTGGTACATGTAGAAGAGCTGCCCTTTGGTACATGTAGTAGAGCTGACCACTGGTACATGTAGTAGAGCTGCCCACTGGTACATGTAGAAGAGCTGCCCTTTGGTACATGTAGTAGAGCTGCCCATTGGT